>NW_026562567.1:42500-47500 GCF_027474105.1 Poeciliopsis prolifica | reverse complement strand
CCAAACCGTCGGCTGGCCTGCCGTCCTACCAGCCCGCCAAAGCCGGCGGTCTGCCCGGCTGCTCGTCCCTGCTGGAAGACGCGTCTCCGTCCTCGTACTCCACCGAGGTCAAAGTGACCGAGGAGTCCGGCGGAGTCATCAAGTCTCTGTCGTTTCCTCCAGAACCTCTGCAGACCAAGACAGAGCGGCTGGACCCCTACGACTACCACTACGCCTACCCCAACGCCTATCGCTATGACGACTACTGACTCAGCACCGACTCTGCCGCCATGGCAACTGAAGCTGATGAACCAGACTTCAGGTTCAGGTTCTGACCCGAATCAGCAAACCTTCAGAGGACATGTCAGAGCCATCAGATGAACCTTGTTATTGTTCTGGAGACGGGTCCAATCCGTCCACAGGACCTTCGGGAGCCGGCCTCGTCCTGTAGATGGTTCTGCGGTTCTGCTTGGGTCGGTTCTGAAGACATCAGAGCTTATAAAATGTTGTTTTTCTATGAATTATCTGCTTATCGTCCCAATTCTGTCACTGATCCAAATAAGATGTCCAACAGCGACCCAGACCGGGTTCTGACCTGGTCCTGACCACTTGGTCTGGAGCAGCTCCACCCATCAGCTGCTGACCTCTGGGTGGCGCTGCAGCACCTGCTGGGTTCCTGAACAACGTCTTGTTGTTCTGGAAGAACCCGGAAGGTTCTGGTTCCACCTGCGTGTTGCAGCCGTCATCATCATCATCATCATCATCATCATCATCATCGTCATCATCATCGTCATCATCCTGTCGTCCAGTTCTTACTGTCACAGTTTGAACATTTACTTTGAACTTTTATCTCCAAGCTAAATATAAATCTAATATTCAGCTAAACTTCATATATTTAGCCTCAAAGTAAATAGTTAGCTTGTTAAATACATATTTAGCTCCAGGCTAAATGCTTAGCTTGGAGTTAGACATGCTAGCTAAATAGTTAGCCTCAAGCTAAAAGTTTACAGCTAAACATTTCGTTTTTAGCTAAACTCCAAACTGTGACGACGTTTAAACTCTGAATATTTCATGAGATTTTTAGCCTCAGTCTGTTTGATGTGAAAGTAAGTCTCTGTGGAAATGTTCTGGTCGGGCTGCCGGTCCACAGAACCAGCAGGGAACCATCTGTTGACCTGCCTGGTTCTGGCCAGGTTCTGGTTTTGTTCTGGTTGGTGAAATTGGACTCAAGAGTTCTACAGAACCAGCAGTTTTGTTCTGTTGAGCATAAAACCAACGCAGAACCAGGTGACCCAGTTGAGTTCATGAGGACCGGTTTTGGTTCTGATGGTCTGTCCCACATTTCAGCTGATGAAGAATAAAAAGGTTCTGATATTTTTGGGTTGGACGTACTTTCCTTCAGCAGAACCGGCCGGGTTTTACCAAACCTCACAGGAACATTGAGAGTTGGGTTCTGAAACGTTTCCTGCTTCCTGTTCTGTGTTACCCGGCTGGCTCTGCCTGACCCATTCGGGCCCGGCGCCTCAGGTTGAGCAGCCAGCAGCGGTGATCAAAGCGGCGGTGTTTGGACACGGGCCGGTTCCGGTCGGGGTGAGTAATAAATGTTGTTTTGACAGAGACGTGTGGGAACAGAACCGGCGCTGTCCTCAGACTGAACCTCTAAACCCGCCCGCTCTTCCTCCTCCTCTTCCTCAGCTCACCTCATGCGGTTCTACAGAACCAGCTGGGCCCAAAGTTCAGGAACCGGAGCGGATCGGGACCAGAAAAAAAACTTTTGGGTTTCTATCACAGGTGAACCAGAACCAGAACGAGGTTGAGATCTGGATCAACCGGGTCAAAACAGAACCAACACAGAAAAGTTCTGGTTTTTATTAGTGATAAAAATGGATGGATGTTGGATGATCCAGTTGATCTGGAATCAGATCTACTGCAGCCAGGAGGAGGTTATTATTATTATTATTATGATTATTATCATTATTATAGTTATTATCATCTGGTCTCTGCTGTTGATCTTCAGCTGCTTTATGATTCTAATAAACAAAACCAGTTTCTCTTATTATTATATAATTATTTATTAGCTACCCTGAACATTTACCAACTTCCTGTGGATCAACAACTCACTTCCTGTCACCTTGAGAAGCTTCTTCATCCTTCCTGTGTCTCCATCTTCAGCTACCTACCCTGAAGCAACTTCATCCCTCAAGCCGAAGGTCACAAGTTCAATTCCCGCTCCACTTAGAAACACCATGGGCCTTTCACTGCCTTTTTGCGACTTGGGGTCAGGAAGCTGATGTCAGCTTGGGGTCAGAGGTCTTCCACCAGGCAAATGTTCTCCCAGCGGCGGCGGCGGCGGCAGCAGCAGCAGCAGCAGCAGCGGCGGCGGCAGCAGCAGCGGCGGCGGCGGCAGCAGCAGCAGCAGCAGCAGCGGCGGCGGCGGCGGCGGCGGCGGCGGCGGTGGCGGCAGCATGGCGTTCTGACTGGGCCGGTTTCTGAACGACTTCAGGAGGAATAAAACAACCAAAACGCCTTTTATGACAGTCAGAGCTGCCGATGCTGCAGCAGGAAGTGGTGCTGCAGCATCACTTCCTGCTGGAGACTCAGAGATGAAAGTCAGATCTTGATGTGATGGAATCTGAAACATTTCAGGAAAACATCTTCATGTTTACAGCAACTGAACTGAAGAGAAACAAACCGGGACATAAACAGTTCGGTCAGTCCGGCTGTCATGGCAGCAGCAGACTGCCGTGTTTCTGCTGTTGAACAGAAAATCCAGGTTTGAACCCGGATGGATTCAATCTGAGTGAAACAGCAGATGGACGGGTGGAGGGGTGGATGGGTGGAGGCAATGCGGGGCAGCCCCTATCAACACACCGCTGCTGCTAACAGAAGTCAAATCATATCAACTTCAAAGCCAATATAGGAAACCAGATAAAGCAGCAGATGGAATCAATCAAAGTCCATCAATAAGCAGGAACCTGAAGCCGCTGAACCGCAGTTCCTCACGGCGGCGTTCCTCACGGCGGCGTTCGATCCCTACGCTGCCAGCAGGGATCCTCTTGGTATCGTGAGAAGTTGTTATCACAGCAGGACGACTGGCAGAAATGTACTGTCTTCTTAAAGAAGCATGACAGCCACTCTGATGCTATCAGGCTGTTAGCATCGGGCCGATAGCATCAGGCTGTTAGCATCAGGCCGATAGCATCGGGCCGGATGAAGTTTGCAGCTCTCTGGAAAATCAGCATCTTTTTGTGATTCAAACTGTGATAAGAAGTCGGCAGCTGGAGGAACTCTGTAAAGGTTCATGTGACGCCGGGCGGATCTGACTCACATCTCACCACTCTGATGTTTGAGCCTCTTATTGAGCCGCCCTGGTTTTTAGACACGTCAACCTGCTGCTCACAGCAACCTGAGTTGCTCCTGTACAGCAACCAAATTCAGGTTTGGAGCAACAAAACATCAGAGGCGTGAGGGTGGATCCTGTGGGATCCAAAGAGTTCTGTAGTTTGAATCCCATGAGGATCAACACAGACCAGCAACTACAGCAGGCAACTATTTTGGGTTGTCATTTGAGCAACATCCCTGCAGGAGGCGCCGCGACACGCGGCCTGCGAACAAACGCTCCGCGAACAAACGCTCCGCGAACCTGCTGCATCTCCGATATTTTCAGTTCCTTCAGAGGAAACACAATGCATGCTGGGAAGCGTCTCCTGACCTCTGACCTCTGCTGTTTATTGAAAGCAGCCGTTCCTGCTGCCTCAGATCTTTGTTCAGCCTCTATCTCTTCTCTTCATCCGTCCGTCCTCAGCGTCTGTTTTTATCTCCGCTTATCTTCACATCGTCACACTGTCAGAACTCGCAGGATCGTCACGTAGGCCGAGCGCGTCCTGGCAACGCGCCAGCAGCAACTGCAGCAACTGCAGCAACTGCAGCAATGAAGGCGCAGCCTGACCCTCATGCTGGCGGCTTTGAAGTGTCTTCAAAACAAGCCGCCAGATGGAGGCGCCGCGCCGCTACGCTGCCGCGCTAAAGTAAACTACAGCAGGCCGGAGCGGAACACGACACCGAACCAGAACCAAGATGGTGCTGAAGCCCAGCCCGGTGCTGAAGCCCGGCCCGGCCCGGCCCGGCCCGGCCCGGCCCGGGCTGGGCTTCAGCACCGGGCCGGCGGCAGCTCCTCCGCTGCGGTTCTGGTTCTGGTTCTGGTTGAGCGCTGAAGAATGAAGTCGGTTTACGTTGACTTTTATCTTTGAAGCGTCAGAACCGGACTGACAGAACAAGTCCGGACCCGACACAGATAATCTGCCAGCCGGGTCACTGGACCAGAACCTGAGTCACATTGAGCCGGGGTTACAGCCGGGTCACAGTCACACAAACCGGTCAGAATAAATCCTGCCAGGCCCGGTGGTTCCCATCAGAACCAGTCTGTGGATCTCTGTGTTCTGCTGGACCAGGTTCTGGTTCTGGTTCTGGTTCCGGCCCAGCTGCTCCTCTCCAGGTGTTGGACCCGTCAGAATGATGGATCTGTTTTCCCGGGCGGCTGATCCGGAGCAGGAATGTCAGCTATGTCGGGTCACATGATCAGAACCGGAGTGGGAAGTTCTGACACCGGATCAGAACCGTCTGAGGACGTCTGGACCCGACAGGCTTCAGAGCACGAAGACCAGCAGAACTTACCTTCAGAACGCTACTGGGTCAGAGAGTCAGAACCAGAGCCTGGAAGTGGACCAGGACCAGAACCTGAACCAGAACCAGAACCTGGAACTGGACCAGAACCAGAACCTGGACCAGAACCAGAACCTGGACCAGAACCAGAACCAGAACCAGAACCTGGACCAGGACCAGAACCAGAACCTGGAACTGGACCAGGACCAGAACCAGAACCTGGAACTGGACCAGAACCAGAACCAGAACCTGGACCAGGACCAGAACCAGAACCTGGAACTGGACCAGAACCAGAACCTGGACCAGGACCAGAACCAGAACCTGGAACTGGACCAGAACCAGAACCAGAACCTGGACCA
>NW_026562567.1:22500-37500 GCF_027474105.1 Poeciliopsis prolifica | reverse complement strand
TGACCCGGTCTCCTGAAGGCCGGCCCTCAGCGATCCAGTCGGCGTTTCTCGGTCTCCTGGTTCCGTCCAGGCCTTTTGGGTCGTCAGGTAGGAAACTTTCATGAATGTTTGGGTCTTAAAGCGCCAGGAAGAGCCTTTGGGTACCAGGCGGGTTTAGGTTCTGATTGAGTTCCTCGGGTTTGTCTCAGAGCTGAAGGCATGAAGTACATCAGTTCACCACCAGGGGGAGCCAAACTCCCACTGGAACCATGAACAGAACCGGTTCTGTTCATGGTGACAGGTCCAGAGCTCCACCTGCTGCTGTGATCCACACAGATTACATTAATCCGATCCGGTAGCAGTTACCAAACAGCACACTGGTTTCTGGTTATTATTTTAACTGGTTCTAAGTTTTCTAAGTGTTGAAAGGAGGTCAGAAGTTATGACAGAAACATGTAAACTAATAATCAGTTCCTTTAAATCAAGACTAAAACTCCATTTGTCTTTGACTCATAACTGTAAAAATGATATTTCTGTTTGTTCTTTGCTTCAATTTTATCCAGAAACTTCAGATCAAACACCAGTTACATCCAAACAGGTTTAAAGTATCAATGATCAAACAGGGAAACTGAATTTGATTTTTAATGGAATCAGTTTTTATTTAAAAAGAATCCTGTAAGAATAAACCCAGGATTATTCTTATTCTGCTCTACTGATGAAAAATCTGGATAGTTTGGTGAAAGTCTTTCTCAGCAGCACCATGTGAATCAGGTTGGAGCCGAGAGGCTGCAGCTCAATGTCTCTGTGCTTTGTGCCGAGTTCCCCGGCTGACGAAATGAAATATTTCACAGCATTGTCTGATACAGATCTCCTATAATGAAATGTTCAGGGTCACCGGGGTCACCGGGGTCACTGTCGCGACCCATCAGTATTTAACACCAAACGGAGCCGAAGAACATCTGTCCTACACAGAAGAACCGGCTGGACGCTACCATCAACACCACATCAGCAGTGAGGTCAGCAGTGAGGTCAGCAGTGAGGTCAGCAGTGAGGTCAGCAGTGAGGTCAGCAGTTAGGTCAACCCGGCTCCAGCCGTACACAGAGAGAGGAAGAGGAGGAGATGGGAGGAAGAGTGTGCAGGGAGGAGGTGAAGGAGGAGAAAAGGCGAAGCCCGGGCAGAGAGGACAGCCTGACGTCTGCCGACAAAATCAGAAGATTCACCAAGCAGTCTGGACACAACGTCCTGAGCCTGGCCCGCCGTGGACTCAAGGTACAGCAGCGCCCCCTCCTGGAGGGAGGCAGCGCCGGCGCTACCTGGGCTGAAGGTGGAGTAGGCGTTATTGAAATAAAAGCGGTGCATGTTGCTGCTCCGCCAGGACGCTCCGGGGGAGCTGTGGGAGCTGCTGGAGCTGGAGAAGCTGAACCTGTCCCTCAACAACCTGAAGGCGCTGCCGCCTCAGCTGGCCCTGCTGTCCAACCTGCTGGTCCTCAACCTGTGGGGGAACCAGGTGAGCCCCGTCACAGCCCTCCTCCTGCAGCATGCTTCGGTCAGAACCGGACCTGACGCCGTGCCGTCTGCAGCTCGGCAGCCTGCCGGCAGAGATCGGCCAGCTGAGGAGACTCCGGGTTCTGTTCGTCTACAGAAACAGACTGACGGAGGTTCCTGAGGAGCTGGGGGCCTGCACACAGCTGGAGGTACGCTTCCCTCGCTACGCCTCGTCTCAGGTCTGCAGCTCTGCAGCGCCCCCTGCAGAGCTTGTCCTCTGTTCACTTCTGTCGCCGCTTCAGGTCCTGAGTCTGGCCAACAACCAGCTCTCCTCTCTGCCGGCTTCTCTCTCCAACCTGACCAGACTGAGGAAGCTCAACCTCAGCCACAACCTCATGGCTCAGCTGCCAGGCTGCATCTACAGCATGAAGGCCCTGGTAGGTCTCCACCAGCCAGAGAGCAGACCAAGCAGCCTGCAGGTGACCCGCTGTCCCCCTGTCCTCCTGCAGGTCTTCCTGGATCTGTCCTGCAACCGTCTGGAGAACGTGGCAGAGAACATCCAGGCTCTGCTGGAGCTCAAGATCCTCATCATGGAGAGAAACCAGCTCCAGTCTCTGCCCAGAGGCCTCTGCTTCCTCACCAGGTAACTCCACCTGAGCGCTTGGTGCCACAGGACATTCAGCTTTGCAGAACTTCTCCACCTGATGGCGCTGTCCTGATGTCCTTCAGGCTGGAGCTGCTCAACCTGGACTTTAACCACATCAGAGACCTTCCTGAGGTGAGCAGCAACCCACACTGATGAGGATGATGCTGGTAATAATGATGAAGATAAAGGTGATACTACTACTACTACTAATAATAATCATGTTGGGAACCAGGTTTTGGATCTTTGTGGGTATTCTCTGCTGCTTGCCGTTTCCCTCTCCATCCACTAGATGGTGCTGAATGGCTGCTCTACCTGGTGGGCTGTGCAGAGTCAGTCACTGCTCATCTATCATCTCATCGTCTCAGAGTGTATGAGGAGCAGATGTTTCCCAGAAATGCTGCTCTGCTCCCCTCTGAGCTTACGTTCTAGTTTCCTGAGGTCACCTTTAGCAACATTGTCCTTCAGGTGTTTCCTTGTGACGCCTTGGATTTATCCACTGAGTAGTTTGAGATCCTGGCCTTTTTTCCCCTGGTGACACTGTGGACTGTTAGAGTCTCTTTCCAAAACACAGAAGAACCAGTTCCTAGATTTTCAGCTGGCAGTCAGAGCATTCCTCAGTCTCCTCATCTGAAACTTACCTGTCCGCCCTCCACCTCAGCCTAGCCTCCACCTCAGCCTCCACCTCAGCCTCCACCTCAGCCTAGCCTCCACCTCAGCCTCACCGCAGCCTCCACCTCAGCCTCACCGCAGCCTCCACCTCAGCCTAGCCTCCACCTCAGCCTCACCGCAGCCTCCACCTCAGCCTAGCCTCCACCTCAGCCTAGCCTCCACCTCAGCCTAGCCTCCACCTCAGCCTCACCGCAGCCTCCACCTCAGCCTAGCCTCCACCTCAGCCTAGCCTCCACCTCAGCCTAGCCTCCACCTCAGCCTCACCGCAGCCTCCACCTCAGCCTAGCCTCCACCTCAGCCTCCACCTCAGCCTAGCCTCCACCTCAGCCTCACCGCAGCCTCCACCTCAGCCTAGCCTCCACCTCAGCCTCCACCTCAGCCTAGCCTCCACCTCAGCCTCACCGCAGCCTCCACCTCAGCCTAGCCTCCACCTCAGCCTCCACCTCAGCCTAGCCTCCACCTCAGCCTAGCCTCCACCTCAGCCTCACCTCAGCCTCCACCTCAGCCAAGCCTCCACCTCAGCCTCCACCGCAGCCTCCACCTCAGCCTCCACCTCAGCCTCCACCTCAGCCTCACCGCAGCCTCCACCTCAGCCTCCACCGCAGCCTCCACCGCAGCCTCCACCTCAGCCTAGCCTCCACCTCAGCCTCCACCTCAGCCTCCACCTCAGCCTCACCTCAGCCTCCACCTCAGCCTCCACCGCAGCCTCCACCGCAGCCTCACCTCAGCCTCCACCTCAGCCTAGCCTCCACCGCAGCCTCCACCTCAGCCTAGCCTCCACCTCAGCCTCACCGCAGCCTCCACCTCAGCCTAGCCTCCACCTCAGCCTCCACCTCAGCCTCCACCTCAGCCTCCACCTCAGCCTCCACCTCAGCCTCACCTCAGCCTCCACCTCAGCCTAGCCTCCACCTCAGCCTCCACCTCAGCCTAGCCTCCACCTCAGCCTCACCGCAGCCTCCACCTCAGCCTCCACCTCAGCCTCCACCGCAGCCTCCACCGCAGCCTCCACCGCAGCCTCCACCGCAGCCTCACCTCAGCCTCCACCTCAGCCTCCACCGCAGCCTCCACCTCAGCCTCCACCTCAGCCTCCACCTCAGCCTAGCCTCCACCGCAGCCTCCACCTCAGCCTCCACCTCAGCCTCCCTCCACCTCAGCCTCCACCTCAGCCTAGCCTCCACCTCAGCCTCCACCTCAGCCTCCACCGCAGCCTCCACCGCAGCCTCCACCTCAGCCTAGCCTCCACCTCAGCCTCCACCTGCCTTCTACGAACTCTCCGTCTGAATCTGGACCCCTGCAAAGAGTCCATAGCCTCTCCACCCCCGAGACGTCGCCGGAGACCGCAGTACTACCCCCCCGACGGAATCTCATCATCTTCAAGTAAGGTCACTTCAAGGAAGATCTCTTTTGTCCTACACACCTTGAACTCACCATGTTTCCCTCACCATCCTCAGAGTCCAGACGACCCGGTCGGCTCCCACCCACAGGAAGAGACGCAGAATAACATTGTTTAAATGAACGTTATTATCTGGTGGCTGTTCTGCATGTGGTTAAAAGAGCACAACATGAAAAATAACAATACTACTACTACTGATAAATATAAAAATGAGTGATGATCATCATTTATTACCAATAATGACAATATTAATGATGTTGGCCGTGTGTCCAGGAGATGCACCATCTGTCCCGGCTGGAGAAGCTGGCCTGCCATCCTCTGGACAAAGGTCTCCACATCGTCCACAACCCGCTGATGAAGCCCTCAGGGAGGTGATGCAGGGAGGACTGGGGCGCTCTTCAATTACCTGAGGTCAGGTGGTGAATAGGGGGCGGAGCCTCTGAACCCTGGGGGCGGGGCCTCTGAACCATGTGGGCGGAGCCTCTGAACCCTGTGGGCGGAGCCTCTGAACCCTGTGGGCGGGGCCTCTGAACCCTGGGGCGGAGCCTCTGAACCCTGTGGGCGGAGCCTCTGAACCCTGGGGGCGGAGCCTCTGAACCCTGTGGGCGGAGCCTCTGAACCCTGTGGGCGGAGCCTCTGAACCCTGTGGGCGGGGCCTCTGAACCCTGGGGGCGGAGCCTCTGAACCTGGGGGCGGAGCCTCTGAACCCTGTGGGCGGAGCCTCTGAACCCTGGGGCGGAGCCTCTGAACCCTGGGGGCGGAGCCTCTGAACCCTGCGGGCGGAGCCTCTGAACCCTGTGGGCGGAGCCTCTGAACCCTGTGGGCGGAGCCTTTGAACCCTGGGGGCGGAGCCTCTGAACCCTGGGGGCGGAGCCTCTGAACCCTGTGGGCGGAGCCTCTGGACCCTGTGGGCGGAGCCTCTGAACCCTGTGGGCGGAGTCAGTTCCCTCTTGAGGATGGCAGCAGAGCTTTCTGAAATCATGGTGAAGAATTTTGGAGGAACCAGAACTTCAGACCTACTTTGGTCCTGCAGGCAGTTTTCACCCACCTGAGGGACAGGTGAAGTGGGCGAACTTCTACATTTCATTATGGGATGTATGGAAAACAGCAGCCATCTTGTTGGTGCTCTTGCTGATGTTCTTCACTTTGGAAACACCACAAAGCAAACAGAACCGTCTCAGAACCTCTGGGCCTCTGGGCTGTCACTGTTATTTCTATTGTTCCTGTTATTGATACAGTTATTGATACAGTTATTGATACAGTTATTGATACTGTCCATGCAGAGGGTCTGCGCTGGAGGCCAGGAAGCATGAAATGAACTCAGCATGTAACGACTGAGAGCCGTCAACAAGGACGGCTCCGGTTTCCCTGATGGTTTGTTTTGGATCAGTTCTGTAAGTGAACATTGTTCAACTCCTAAGATCTGATCACTAGTATTTATCACAATGCTGAATCTTGATTTCCAAACTTCAATAGAATCATCTTTGACTTTTCTACCTGAAACTTTGCAAAGTTTTTTAGAATAATCTTTGCTGTCCCTTTTTTGCAGGTTCTCTGACTGGCAAGTAAATTTGAACTTATTATCCAAAATAAGATATTTGCAGTTTCTACTGTCTGACCTTATATTACTGTTTGAGTCGTGTATGGAGCTTCAGATCAATGTCCTTTGTTGTCTGTAGACGTAATAAAAGCAAAGCTTAATATTAACGTATTATTGTTAATGTATTCACATTATTTGCATTTTTCTGATTTTGACAGACAACATTAGTTAATGAGCATGAAGTCGCATCTTTGTTAATGTCTTTGTTTTATTAAAACTCATTTAATAAAACAAAGTAGATTTGAATGATGAACGTGCTGCAGTTCCTGTCCAGCAGGTGGCGGTAGAGACGCAGCAGGAACCGTTTTATTTTCATGGAGTCCAGAATAACTGAGTTATGGATCCAAGTTCTTCTCATGATCCCAGTTGTGCTGCTGGTTCATCTTACAAACCAGTTTAACGGAACCAAAAACATGTTTACTAACATGATCGGGTCCAGTTTTCAAAGAGAACTGCTTCTCAGGCGAGAACGTTCTCTCTGGCCACCGGACACTCCAGTTCAGAGCCGGAGACCCGGAGACCCGGAGACCCGGAGACCCGGGCAGTGACGTGCAGCGGCCAGCAGGGGCAGCAGCCAGCAGGGGGCAGCAGCCAGCAGGGGGCAATAGCCAGCGGGGGGCAGCAGCCAGCGGGGGCAACGGGTGGCAGGGGGCAGCAGCCAGCAGGGGCAGCAGCCAGCAGGGGGCAGCAGGGGGCAGCAGCCAGCAGGGGGCAGCAGCCAGCAGGGGGCAGCAGGGGGCAGAGCAGCCCAGCGGGGGGGGGCAGCAGCCAGCAGGGGGCAGCAGGGGCAGCAGCCAGCGGGGGGGGGCAGCAGCCAGCAGGGGGCAGCAGCCACAGGGGGCAGCGGGTGGCAGGGCAGCAGCAGCCAGCAGGGGCAGCGGGTGGCAGCAGCCAGCAGGGGGCAGCAGCCAGCAGGGGGGCAGCGGGTGGCAGCAGCCAGCAGGGGGTAGCAGCCAGCAGGGGGCAGCAGCCAGCAGGGGGGTAGCAGCCAGCGGGTGGCAGCAGCCAGCAGGGGTAGCAGCCAGCAGGGGGCAAACAGCCAGCGGGTGGCAGCAGCAGCAGGGGGCAGCAGCCAGCAGGGGCAGCGGGTGGCAGCAGCCAGCAGGTGGCAGCAGCCAGCAGGGGGCAGCGGGTGGCAGGGGGCAGCGGGTGGCAGGGGGCAGCATCCAGCAGGGGGCAGAAGCCGCTCCGGTTCAGCTTCACAAACACCGGAAAGTTCACCAGAACTCTGATTGATCCGGAACATCTGACCCGGTATGACGTCATGACACCAGGACCCGGCCAATACCGACGTAACAGATTGTGACAGAGCTGTCATCAAACCAGATAAAACATGAAACACGGACCGTAAACAGCCTGCCAGAACCGGGCCGAACCGGAGGGAACGGTTCTGATCAATTTTATGGAGATGATAAGGGGCTCCAGCGGTTCCAGGTCCAAATGAAACCGCAGCAGAACATCAAAGTTCGGACAAATAGTCAACAAATGATGAAATAAATAAATGTTAAAAGTTTCCTGATTTTAACCGGAAGAAACAAAATGATTAAAAACCTGGACCCCCCCCCCGCCCCCCTCTCTCTCTCTCTCTCTCTCTCGGTGTCTCTCGACCCCGTGACGTCACCAGCTCGTCGGTACACCCTCTCGGCGTCTCGCGCTTTCCGTCCGTCTGTCTCGAGCGCAGAAAAACAAGCCGGAGGATCAAAGAGCCGAACTCACCTGTCTGAACGTTCACCTGGCCGCGCGCCGCAGTCCCTCCGCGTGCGCGTGAGGCGCGTTGGAGCGCGAGGGAAGTCCAGAACCCCTGAGGAAGAGGAGGAGGAGGAAGAGGAGGAGGCTCGGAGTTCTCCGGAGTTTTCCCGGATCATGGAGCGGACTGGAAGTTTCCCGCTGCCCGCGGTTCTCCTCCTGGTTCTGCTGGGAGTTCGGGGAGCGCGAGCGGACACCTTCCGAGGTAAGAGGACTGGTCGGTTCGGTTCGGTTCGGTTCGGTGCCTAGGGGGTTTAGCTCTGAGTGTTGGCATCCAAGTTTCAAGCTGGAAAATCTCCTCCACTCTGCCCGTCGGTTCGGTTCGGTTCGGAGGTTCTGGAAACTCGGCGGCCCTCAGAACATCCTGCAGTCTTTGTTTCCTCGTCCAGTTCGGTTCGTGTCTCAGAAGCAGCCCGGTAAGAACCGGGATCTTCCGGTTCTGGTTCCGGTTCTGGTCACATTTCCTCCTCCTCAGCAGAACTTTGGGTTGGAACAAGAACAGCGTTTACTCCTTGAAGCAGAATTCATTGACCATCAATCAGAACCAGAACCAGGTGAGGTGTTGGTCATGTTGTGATCAGCAGATCCCAGAAGAACCAAGTAGAACCAAGTAGAACCAAGTAGAACCCAGAAGAACCCAGTAGAACCCAGAAGAACCCAGCAGAACCCAGAAGAACCAAGTAGAACCAAGTAGAACCAAGTAGAACCAGGTCCTGAGCTGAGAACTATTGACCCATCAGAATCGACTTCTCAGGTTGAAATTTCTGTCTCTAATACGTGGATCAGAACCGTCTGCTGGATCAACCGTCTGCTGGATCAGAACCGTCTGCTGGATCAGAACCGTCTGCTGGATCAGAACCGTCTGCTGGAGTTTGGGTCTTCCTGCTCTGCTGTATTGATCTCATGTTTTTTTTTCATAAATCTACAGCTTTGGTTCTGATTTCCTGATTTGGGTCTGATACCGGGTCAGAATCGGCCTTGGACCAGTTTATGTATCTGCTGTTGGTCTGAACACACTGAACACACACACACACTGAACACACACACACACACACACAGACTGAAACACACACACACTGAACACACACAGACTGAACACACACACACTGAACACACACACTGAACACACACACTGAACACACACACACTGAACACACACACACACACTGACACACACACACACACTGAACACACACAGACTGAACACCACACACACACTGAACACACACAGACTGAACACACACACACTGAACACACACAGACTGAACACACACACACACACTGAACACACACAGACTGAACACACACACACTGAACACACACACACACACTGAACACACACAGACTGAACACACACACACTGAACACACACACACACACTGAACACACACAGACTGAACACACACACACACTGAACACACACACACACACTGAACACACACAGACTGAACACACACACACTGAACACACACAGACTGAACACACACACACGCTGAACACACACACTGAACACACACACTGAACACACACACACACACTGAACACACACACACACTGAACACACACACACACACTGAACACACACACACACTGAACACACACACACTGAACACACTGAACACACACACACACTGAACACACACACACTGAACACACACACACACACTCTGAACACACACACTGAACACACTGAACACACACACACTGAACACACACACTGAACACACACACACACTGAACACACACACACTGAACACACACACACACACACTGAACACACACACACACACACTGAACACACACACACACTGAACACACACACACACTGAACACACACACACACACTGAACACACACACACACTGAACACACACTCTGAACACACTGAACACACACACACACACTGAACACACACACCACTGAACACACACACACACTGAACACACTGAACACACACACACACTGAACACACACACACTGAACACACACACACACTCTGAACACACACACTGAACACACTGAACACACACACACACTGAACACACACACTGAACACACACACACACTGAACACACACACACACTGAACACACACACACACACACTGAACACACACACACACACACACTGAACACACACACACTGAACACACACACACACTGAACACACAACACTGAACACACACACACACTGAACACACACACTCTGAACACACTGAACACACACACTGAACACTCCCTGATGACCCAATGTGTCCAGGTTCAGGACTGTCGCTGATTCAGGACTTTACCTTTTCCTCTGAGTGTGTTTTAGGGTGTGTGTGTTGCAGTGTAAATTACTGTGTGTGTGGGTGTGTATGTGTGTGTGTGTGTGTGTGGGTGTGTATGTGTGTGTGTGTGTGTGTGTGTTGGTGTTGTGTTCAGGTGCAGTCAGCTCTTTGTTCTGTCTCGTCAGGGTTTTAATGAAGCTCACAGACTAACACACTAACCTCAGGTGTGTGTGTTCAGTGTGTGTGTGTTCAGTGTGTGTGTGTTCAGTGTGTGTGTTCAGTGTGTGTGTGTGTGTTTGTGTGTGTGTGTTCAGTTTGTGTGTGTGTGTGTGTTCAGTGTGTGTGTGTGTTCAGTTTGTGTGTGTGTGTGTGTGTGTGTTTGTGTGTGTGTGTTCAGTTTGTGTGTGTTCAGTTTGTGTGTGTGTGTGTGTGTTTGTGTGTGTGTGTGTGTGTGTTCAGTGTGTGTGTGTGTTCAGTTTGTGTGTGTGTGTGTGTGTGTGTGTGTGTGTGTGTGTGTGGGCCCACAGTAGGTAATTATCTCTATTCAGAACTCTTTTCAGCTGGAGAACCTTCTGGACCAAACCAGACCCACATGAGGAAAACCTGATCTGGTGGTTTGGACTTCAGAACCACTTGATCCGGATTCCTGGACCCAACACAACCGAATGAGTTCAACACTTTTTTTACCAGAACCCAACAGAACTTCCACTGGCCGTCTTCTAGCCTCACTTAGATCTGGAGACAGGAGTCCTACTGGGTCTGGGTCGGTTCAACTGAAAAGTATCATAGAGCTGCAGCTGTAAATTGTGAAAGCTACTATTTTCTTTTGTTTGTTTTGATTGTTGGCTCAGAAAATGATTAAGCTAATACCAAACAAGCTAGCTGCTTTAGCAGCATGACTGCTAACTGATCTACAAGCGTACCCGCTAACCGCTACGGTAGCGTGACCGCTAGCTGCTACAGCAGAGTGACCGCTAGCTGCTATGGCAGAGTGACCGCTAGCTGCTGCAGCAGAGTGACCGCTAATTGCTAAGGCAGAGTGACCAGTAGCTGCTAAGGCAGAGTGATCGGTAGCTGCTATGGCAGAGTGACCGCTAGCTGCTAAGGCAGAGTGACCATTAGCTGCTAAGGCAGAGTGACCGCTAGCTGCTAAGACAGAGTGACCGCTAGCTGCTAAGGCAGAGTGACCGGTAGCTGCTGAGGCAGAGTGACTGCTAGCTGCTACGGCAGTGACTGCTAGCTGCTGCAGCAGAGTGACTGCTAGCTGCTATAGGAGAGTGACCGCTAATTGCTAAGGCAGAGTGACCGCTAATTGCTAAGGCAGAGTGACCGCTAGCTGCTGCAGCAGAGTGACCACTAGCTGCTAAAGCAGAGTGACCGCTAATTGCTAAGGCAGAGTGACCGCTAGCTGCTGCAGCAGAGTGACCACTAGCTGCTAAAGCAGAGTGACCGCTAATTGCTAAGGCAGAGTGACCGCTAGCTGCTAGGGCAGAGTGACCACTAGCTGCTGCAGCAGAGTGACCGGTAGCTGCTGCAGCAGAGTGACCGCTAATTGCTAAGGCAGAGTGACCGCTAATTGCTAAGGCAGAGTGACTGTTAGCTGCTAAGGCAGAGTGACTGTTAGCTGCTGCAGCAGAGTGACCGCTAGCTGCTAAAGCAGAGTGACCACTAGCTGCTAAGGCAGAGTGACCGCTAGCTGCTAAGGCAGAGTGACCGTTAGCTGCTAAAGCAGAGTGACCGCTAGCTGCTAAGGCAGAGTGACCGCTAGCTGCTAAGGCAGAGTGACCGCTAGCTGCTAAGGCAGAGTGACCGGTAGCTGCTGCAGCAGAGTGACCGCTAATTGCTAAGGCAGAGTGACCGCTAATTGCTAAGGCAGAGTGACTGTTAGCTGCTACGGCAGAGTGACTGCTAGCTGCTGCAGCAGAGTGACTGCTAGCTGCTATAGGAGAGTGACCGCTATTGCTAAGGCAGAGTGACCGCTAATTGCTAAGGCAGAGTGACCGCTAGCTGCTGCAGCAGAGTGACCACTAGCTGCTAAGCAGAGTGACCGCTAATTGCTAAGGCAGAGTGACCGCTAGCTGCTGCAGCAGAGTGACCACTAGCTGCTAAAGCAGAGTGACCGCTAATTGCTAAGGCAGAGTGACCGCTAGCTGCTAGGGCAGAGTGACCACTAGCTGCTGCAGCAGAGTGACCAGTAGCTGCTGCAGCAGAGTGACCGCTAATTGCTAAGGCAGAGTGACCGCTAATTGCTAAGGCAGAGTGACTGTTAGCAACTAAGGCAGAGTGACTGTTAGCTGCTGCAGCAGAGTGACCGCTAGCTGCTAAAGCAGAGTGACCACTAGCTGCTAAGGCAGAGTGACCGCTAGCTGCTAAGGCAGAGTGACCGTTAGCTGCTAAGGCAGAGTGACCGCTAGCTGCTAAGGCAGAGTGACCGCTAGCTGCTAAGGCAGAGTGACTGTTAGCTGCTAAGGCAGAGTGACTGTTAGCTGCTGCAGCAGAGTGACCGCTAGCTGCTAAAGCAGAGTGACCACTAGCTGCTAAGGCAGAGTGACCGCTAGCTGCTAAGGCAGAGTGACCGCTAGCTGCTAAGGCAGAGTGACCGTTAGCTGCTAAGGCAGAGTGACCGCTAGCTGCTAAGGCAGAGTGACCGGTAGCTGCTGAGGCAGAGTGACCGGTAGCTGCTGAGGCAGAGTGACCGGTAGCTGCTAAGGCAGAATGACCGCTAGCTGCTACGGCAGAGTGACCGCTAGCTGCTGCAGCAGAGTGACTGCTAGCTGCTATAGGAGAGTGACCGCTAATTGCTAAGGCAGAGTGACCGCTAATTGCTAAGGCAGAGTGACCGCTAGCTGCTGCAGCAGAGTGACCACTAGCTGCTACAACAGAGTGACCGCTAATTGCTAAGGCAGAGTGGCCGCTAGCTGCTAGGGCAGAGTGACCGCTAGCTGCTGCAGCAGAGTGACCACTAGCTGCTACAGCAGAGTGACCGCTAATTGCTAAGGCAGAGTGACCGCTAATTGCTAAGGCAGAGTGACTGTTAGCTGAAAAGGCAGAGTGACTGTTAGCTGCTGCAGCAGAGTGACCGCTATCTGCTAAGGCAGAGTGACCGCTAGCTGCTAAAGCAGAGTGACCACTAGCTGCTAAGGCAGAGTGACCGCTAGCTGCTAAGGCAGAGTGACCGCTAGCTGCTAAGCCAGAGTGACCGTTAGCTGCTAAGGCAGAGTGACCGCTAGCTGCTAAGGCAGAGTGACCGCTAGCTGCTAAGGCAGAGTGACTGTTAGCTGCTAAGGCAGAGTGACTGTTAGCTGCTGCAGCAGAGTGACCGCTAGCTGCTAAAGCAGAGTGACCACTAGATGCTAAGGCAGAGTGACCGCTAGCTGCTAAGGCAGAGTGACCGCTAGCTGCTAAGGCAGAGTGACCGTTAGCTGCTAAGGCAGAGTGACCATTAGCTGCTAAGGCAGAGTGACCACTAGCTGCTAAGGCAGAGTGACTGTTAGCTGCTGCAGCAGAGTGACCGCTAGCTGCTAAAGCAGAGTGACCACTAGCTGCTAAGGCAGAGTGACCGCTAGCTGCTAAGGCAGAGTGACCGCTAGCTGCTAAGGAAGAGTGACCGTTAGCTTCTAAGGCAGAGTGACCGTTAGCTGCTAAAGCAGAGTGACCGCTAGCTGCTAAGGCAGAGTGACCGCTAGCTGCTAAGGCAGAGTGACCGCTAGCTGCTAAGGCAGAGTGACCGTTAGCTGCTACGGCAGAGTGACCGCTAGCTGCTAAGGCAGAGTGACTGTTAGCTGCTAAGGCAGAGTGACTGTTAGCTGCTGCAGCAGAGTGACCGCTAGCTGCTAAGGCAGAGTGACCGCTAGCTGCTAAAGCAGAGTGACCACTAGCTGCTAAGGCAGAGTGACCGCTAGCTGCTAAGGCAGAGTGACCGCTAGCTGCTAAGGCAGAGTGACCGCTAGCTGCTAAGGCAGAGTGACCGCTAGCTGCTAAGGCAGAGTGACCGTTAGCTGCTAAGGCAGAGTGACCACTAGCTGCTAAGGCAGAGTGACTGTTAGCTGCTGCAGCAGAGTGACCGCTAGCTGCTAAAGCAGAGTGACCACTAGCTGCTAAGGCAGAGTGACCGCTAGCTGCTAAGGCAGAGTGACCGCTAGCTGCTAAGGAAGAGTGACCGTTAGCTTCTAAGGCAGAGTGACCGTTAGCTGCTAAAGCAGAGTGACCGCTAGCTGCTAAGGCAGAGTGACCGCTAGCTGCTAAGGCAGAGTGACCGCTAGCTGCTAAGGCAGAGTGACCGTTAGCTGCTACGGCAGAGTGACCGCTAGCTGCTAAGGCAGAGTGACTGTTAGCTGCTAAGGCAGAGTGACTGTTAGCTGCTGCAGCAGAGTGACCGCTAGCTGCTAAGGCAGAGTGACCGCTAGCTGCTAAAGCAGAGTGACCACTAGCTGCTAAGGCAGAGTGACCGCTAGCTGCTAAGGCAGAGTGACCGCTAGCTGCTAAGGCAGAGTGACCGTTAGCTGCTAAGGCAGAGTGACCGTTAGCTGCTAAAGCAGAGTGACCGCTAGCTGCTAAGGCAGAGTGACCGTTAGCTGCTAAGGCAGAGTGACCGTTAGCTGCTAAAGCAGAGTGACTGCTAGCTGCTAAGGCAGAGTGACCGCTAGCTGCTAAGGCAGAGTGACTGCTAGCTGCTAAAGCAGAGTGACCGCTAGCTGCTAAGGCAGAGTGACCGCTAGCTGCTAAGGCAGAGTGACCGCTAGCTGCTAAGGCAGAGTGACCGTTAGCTGCTACGGCAGCCGGTTAGTCTTTATTTTATTGGTCCAGATTGGAGGCGCTAGCTGTAAAGTACATTATTGAACAGAACCGTCAGGAGGAACCAGAACCACCAGAACCTCTGCATGTCTGGACTGCAGTGTGACCCATAAAGGCATGGTTCTGGTTCTGTGGTTGATCTGCTGCTGAGTAAAACCGACCCGGGTAAGTCCAGGTGCTGGTACCGACCCAGCCCACCTAATGTCAGGAGCCGTCCTGGTGGCTCACCTTGTTGGGTCATGTGACCGTTACCGTGACAACAGTGGAGCTCCTGATGCTTCTCAGATTAAGCAAATTATTCCTGCAACACAAGATTAAGTCAGCATGTCTTCCTGAGATTAACACACAGCGACACACAGCGACACACACCCAGCGACACACACACAGCGACACACACACAGCGACACACACACAGCGACA
>NW_026562567.1:12500-17500 GCF_027474105.1 Poeciliopsis prolifica | reverse complement strand
CGGGTAGCATCAGCAGCTAGCACCTGTGGCTAGCATCAACAACTAGCATCAACAGGTAGCATCAGGAGCTAGCATCAACAGGTAGCATCAACAGGTAGCATCAGCAGCTAGCACCAGCGGGTAGCATCAGCAGCTAGCATCAACAGGTAGCATCAGCAGCTAGCATCAACAGGTAGCATCAGCAGCTAGCACCAGCGGGTAGCATCAGCAGCTAGCATCAACAAGTAGCATCAGCAGCTAGCATCAACAGGTAGCATCAGCAGCTAGCATCTTTGGGAACCTGCAAGTTCCTTCTGCAGAATTCTGAACAAATCAGGATCGAGGTTTATTACTTCGTCCAGAGGGTTGATACAGCATCATCGTTTTACAACTTTTAGTTACATCTGAGGAAAAACCCACACGCTGCTTCTTAGGCTGCAAAGGTTAAAGATCATGAGTCTGAACCTGTCTGATTGCTTGGCAGGATTTCCTCTCTGGAAACAAAATGGCTGCCGGACTGACGTTAGCAAAACTGCAGCTAGATGGAGGACGGGACTTCTGGGAAAAAGTCCACTGGACAGACAGGAGACGGAGCAGAACCACATGATCCACATGTACCAGCAGAACCAACGGTACCAGTAGAGCCAGCGGTACCAGCAGAACCAGCAGAACCAGCGGTACCAGTGGAACCAGCAGAACCAGCGGTACCAGCAGAACCAGCGGTACCAGTAGAGCCAGCGGTACCAGCAGAACCAGCGGTACCAGTGGAACCAGCGGTACCAGCAGAACCAGCGGTACCAGTAGAGCCAGCGGTACCAGCAGAACCAGCGGTACCAGTAGAGCCAGCGGTACCAGCAGAACCAGCGGTACCAGCAGAACCAGCGGTACCAGTAGAGCCAGCGGTACCAGCAGAACCAGCGGTACCAGCAGAACCAGCGGTACCAGTAGAGCCAGCGGTACCAGCAGAACCAGCGGTACCAGTGGAACCAGCAGAACCAGCGGTACCAGTGGAACCAGCGGTACCAGCAGAACCAGCGGTACCAGTAGAGCCAGCGGTACAGCAGCAGAACCAGCGGTACCAGCAGAACCAGCGGTACCAGTAGAGCCAGCGGTACCAGCAGAACCAGCGGTACCAGTGGAACCAGCGGTACCAGCAGAACCAGCGGTACCAGCAGAACCAGCGGTACCAGTAGAGCCAGCGGTACCAGCAGAACCAGCGGTACCAGTGGAACCAGCAGAACCAGCGGTACCAGCAGAACCAGCAGAACCAGTGGAACCAGCAGAACCAGCGGTACCAGCAGAACCAGCAGAACCAGCGGTACCAGTGGAACCAGCAGAACCAGCGGTACCAGTAGAGCCAGCGGTACCAGCAGAACCAGCGGTACCAGTAGAGCCAGCGGTACCAGCAGAACCAGCGGGGTACCAGTGGAACCAGCAGAACCAGCGGTACCAGCAGAACCAGCGGTACCAGTAGAGCCAGCGGTACCAGCAGAACCAGCGGTACCAGTGGAACCAGCAGAACCAGCGGTACCAGCAGAACCAGCGGTACCAGTAGAGCCAGCGGTACCAGCAGAACCAGCGGTACCAGTGGAACCAGCAGAACCAGCGGTACCAGTGGAACCAGCAGAACCAGCGGTACCAGCAGAACCAGCGGTACCAGTGGAACCAGCAGAACCAGCGGTACCAGCCTCTGTCCCAAATGGAGCAGCTCAGTTGACGATTATATTTAGCTTCATGTCATCAAGTCCAGATTCATCTTTGCTGTTCAGCAACTCAGAGGCTCAGATTAGTTTCTGTTTTCCTGAGGCAGCGCTGGGCGTTGTGTGTGTGTGTGTGTGTGTGTGTGTGTGTGTGTGTGTGGTGTGTGTGTGTGTGTGTGTGTGTGTGTGTGTTCAGTTTGTTATATGGATGCAAATTCATAGAAGCAGATTAAAACAGATTGTGTCTGGTATCTGTTGACGAGCTAACACTGCCCAGCGGGATGATCTTGTGTGTGTGTGTGTGTGTGTGTGTGTGTGTGTGTGTGTGTGTGTGTGTGTGTGTGTGTGTGTGTTTAATGCGCCTTCTGTTACAAAGGAAGAAAATGAGCCTTCCAGCTATTTAATGTCAAGGCTTTCAGATGACGGCCACACACACCCGCAGTCATTACATTGAAGAGGCTGACGAGGAGTCAGCACACACACACACACACGCACACACACAGACACACACAGACACACACACACACACACACACACACAGACACACACACACACACACACACACACACACCACCACCACCATCTCAGAGTGGGTGTGTGTGCCGGCATGAATGGAGGGATTTAGACATCTTTGAGTCGGGAGGAAGGAGGAGGCTTCCATCTATTATGAGTGTGTGAGGAGCCGGCAGAGAGCATGCTGGGAAATGGTAATGAACTGGAACCGTCTCCCTCTGAAGAACGACATGTTTACAAGCTGCTGCGTCTGCCGAGCGAAGGCGGCGAGCGCGAAGGCGGCCTGACTGCAGAAACTGCAGAAACTGGAGAAACCAGAACACCAAAACTTGAGGGACTGAATGGACAACTGGGAACTGGAGAACATCTGCAGACCAAAGAAGGTCCTGGAACGCAGCAGGTTCTGCGGTCTTCAAGGTCAACAGCAGGTGTGGAACAGACCGGTACCAACCCACCGAACCTCACATGGTTGGTTCTGATCCATGTGTTGTTACTCCGGCGATGCTGCTGACGGTGGTTCGGGGAGCCGGTCCGATCTCCGCTCCGTCCACCGCCCGGCCTGCTGCTGGTGGTCAGATAAACTGCCCAGTAACTGAACTGATACCAGTTCAGTCTGAAGAACTCCTCTAAGTTGAGTTAATTCTGATTTTATGCTGAGAGTCTGAACTCTTTGTCGTCCCTCTAAGCTCTGAGGCAGCAAGAACTCCAGTTCCTTCAGAGCTTAAGCTGAAGAGGACTGTGTCCTAGTCAAAGTGAAATCGAAGAACGCTAGCTCAGTAACACACATGGACAAACTTGTTGGCGTCCCTCTATGAGTTT
Source organism: Poeciliopsis prolifica (assembly GCF_027474105.1). NCBI lineage: Eukaryota > Metazoa > Chordata > Actinopteri > Cyprinodontiformes > Poeciliidae > Poeciliopsis > Poeciliopsis prolifica. The sequence continues at coordinate 14,489 of NW_026562567.1, read as the reverse complement.
GTCACTGAACCAACTGACAGAAGTAATGAAGTAGACAGGTGTGTTGACAGCAGTCACCTCCAGGGTGGACCAGGTCACCTTGGAGGGAAACGTCTCATTCAGGCTGTTTGTCCTCAAACTGCTTCGCTGCCGGCGGGTCGGATTCAGGATGACATGTAGAACTGACACCGGAACTTCCTTCATTCTGCTGCTTTTATGTTTCAGGTTTTGTGAAACACTTTGTGCTTTAAATGAGTTCGTTTCTCAACACACACTCTGAGTTTAGTTCAGATCTTTGGGTCTGATGTTTCCGAGACATCAGAACTCATGTTCTGATGGAGCCAGGGCCAACCTGTGGTTGGGTCCGGATTCACAGTGGATCAGAACCGTGACCGAGATGTTTCTGGTTCTTTTTCAGCGTGCCTGGCCGGTCAGGGTCCAGACTGCACTCTGGTCCAATCCAAAGAGGACGACTTTGACTGGGAGCAGGGCGACACCAGAGGGCGGCCCAACAGCAACCCGATCCTGCAGGTACGCTATGCTGGGTCCAGGTGGAGTTCCTCAGGGAGCCCGTCTCAGACCTTTCTTTTTCCAACATGTTTTCATAAATCTTGTGGTTTTGCTGCTTAACTGTGTCAAACTGAAGCAGGTCTGTGCAGCATGCAGCTTTTTTCTCCTGCTATTGATGTAACACGGTGGTGTCCAGAGTTTCGGCATGTCTTTAATCCCTCCCTGGTTCAGCACACCTGAGTCCAATGAAGGTTCATTAGCACTTCTGCAGAACTTTGAGTTGCTGAAGAGGCATTTGGACCATGTGGAGCAGAGACATGTAACCCGGACTGGACACCCTGGTCACAGGTCCATGAACGTCTGGCTCCTGTTGGAGCAAAGAGACTTTCTTAGCAGAGCGTTACGATGGGCAGGAGAATTAAACCCACAAAAAGCCAGAAGCAACACAAAGAAACACAGACGAGCTGACAAACCCAAACCCGGGTTGGACCTGAAACCTCCTGGTTCTGGTCAGACGCCAGCAGCAGAACTTTAATCCATTCAGTGATTTATAAACTACCAGCAGTAGATTAAAGTAGAAACGGGTGGTGTAACTTTAAACCGATGTAAACCGGGTGGTGTAAACCGGGTGGTGTAAACCAGGTGGTGTAAACCGGGTGGTGTAAACCGGGTGGTGTAGAAGAGAAGGTATAAAACTGGGTGGTGTAAACCAGGTGTAAAAACTGGGTGGTATAAACCGGGTGGTGTAAACTGGGTGGTGTAAACTGGGTGGTGTAGAAACAGAAGGTATAAACTGGGTGGTATAAACTAGGTGGTGTAAACTGGGTGGTGTAAACCAGGTGGTGTAAACTGGGTGGTGTAGACCAGGTGTGTAAACCGGGTGGTATAAACTGGGTGGTGTAAACCGGGTGGTGTAAACTGGGTGGTGTAGAAACAGAAGATATAAACTGGGTGGTATAAACTGGGTGGTGTAAACCGGGTGGTGTAAACTGGGTGGTGTAGACAAGGTGGTGTAAACCGGGTGGTATAAACTGGGTGGTGTAAACTGGGTGGTGTAAAACTGGGTGGTGTAGAAAGAGAAGGTATAAACTGTGTGGTGTAAACTGTGTGGTGTAAACTGTGTGGTGTAAAACTGGGTGGTGTAGAAGCAGAAGGTATAAACTGGGTGGTGTAAACTGGGTGGTGTAAACTGGGTGGTGTAGAAAGAGAAGGTATAAACTGTGTGGTGTAAACTGGGTGGTGTAAAACCGGGTGGTGTAGAAGCAGAAGGTATAAACTGGGTGGTGTAAACTGGGTGGTGTAGAAAGAGAAGGTATAAACTGTGTGGTGTAAACTGTGTGGTGTAAACTGGGTGGTGTAAACCGGGTGGTGTAGAAACAGAAGGTATAAACTGTGTGGTGTAAACTGGGTGGTGTAAACCGGGTGGTGTAAACTGGGTGGTGTAGAAGCAGAAGGTATAAAACTGGGTGGTGTAAACTGGGTGGAGTAAACTGGGTGGTG
>NW_026562567.1:0-10000 GCF_027474105.1 Poeciliopsis prolifica | reverse complement strand
CACAAACAAACACACACACACACACACACACAAACAAACACACAGACACACACACACACACACAGACACACACAGACACACACACACACACACACACACACACACACACACACACAAACAAACACACACAGACACACACACACACACACACACACACACACACACACACACACACACACACACACACACACACGCAAACCTGGCTGATGTGTGCAGCGTTGAGCAGGACATTAAATCAAACCAACCCTCCACAGCTCGGATCCGACCTGAAACAGAACCCAGAGGCTCAGACCGGTTCCCTGTCGTTGCTCCGGGTCCAGATCTCTCAGCAGTTCTGATATTTCAGGTTCCATTCACGTTTGCTGAAGCCGACCAGAACAAACGCAGAACGCAGGACGGGTCGCGATGCTGGACCTGGTCCCGGTTCTGCAGGCCATAGAACCAGTTCCAGCCATGTTGATTGGTTCTGTAGACAGTGTGTCCGACCCGGTCCTGATTCAACCAACACCTGTTCATCAGTCAGCAGTTGAAATCAGCTGGACTGAAGCAAGGAAAGGTTGCATGCAGGACCGGGACCGGATTGGGATCGGGTCGGGACCGGGGTTGGGTCTGGACCGGGTCAGGACCGGGTCTGGACCGGGTCAGGATTGGGTCTGGACCGGAGTTAGGTCTGGACCGGGTCTGGACCGGGTCAGGATTGGGTCTGGACCGGGTCGGGATCGGGTTGGGAAGCACTGACCCGACCCCTCAGGTCCAGGTTGGACCTGGGAACCTTTCAGTGAGGTTCTGCTCAGGTCCGGTCCGGTGGTCCTTCTGTCTGCCTGTCAGTCACTGCTGAGGGCTGAAGGAAACCTCTCTGGGTTTTAGTTGATTGGCTCCAATCAGAATGAGCAGAGGGAACACACACACACACACACACACACAGACACACACACACACACACACACACACACACACACACACACACACACACACACACACACACAGACACACACACACAGACACACACACACCACACACACACACACACACACACACACACACACACACACACACACACACACCCCGCTCCGTGGATGCCTTTGGTGTGTGTCTCTGTGGGTTCAGGGTGTATTAATATTTCTAATAGGCCTGTTATCAGCTCACTGCCAGCTGTACACAACAAACACACACACACACACTCTGTGAAGCTGCAAGGCAAATATAAACACACACACACTCGGCCTGGCTGTGCGTCGTGTGATAACTCCCACAATGCCTTTCTGTGTCAAAGAGACCTGGAGGTCAAAAACACTTTTCAGTGTGTGTGTCTGTTAAAGCGAGTTAAACACAAACACACACTTTCTGGCTTTAAATGAAAACAGATCACACACACACACACAGCTGCAGGTAAACAGTGTTTAAAGGTGAGTCAGGGCGAGCGACAGAGAGGAAGAAGTTGATTCTTTAAGAATAATACACACTGTGTGTGTGTGAGTTGTTGGTTTATCAGCGTGTCGGCACGCTGCTGCACATTCTGCTGCTGAATGGGGTTAGCTCGAGCAGCAGCGCCTCAGAATGACATTAGCCAATCAGGCGAGAGCTCGCTGCCTCCCCATTGGCTACTGTGATCTGTGCTGTTCTCTAACGGGTCCAGAACCGGTCAGAACCACTGGGTTCTGCCACACATTGGTCCCTGTCTGAGGCTCTGTTTATTCCGTATTTGCTGCTTTGGTGATTATTTCCATGTTCAGGCCAAAGAGCATTGTTGCATTGTCTCAGTGACTTTAGAAGCTGGTTAGCTCAGGCTAACAGTTGGCTACTGGCTCCACCCTCTTTGCCTGGTTGCTGTTTGGACACGCCCCCTGACAGCATCCCAGCCAGAATGTCATTCCTGTAGAGTCTGAAGCATCTGCTGCTCTGAGGCGTCTGCATCCCAGCGCAGGAGGCCCTTAGAGTTCTTTTCCTAACGAACTGAGCCCAACTCCTGTAAATGGACCAAGGTCCTCCTTCCACCAAACTTTACACTAGACACATTACAGCCAGACTAGTCCTGTTGTTCTGGACACAGCCAAACGTAGACTTTTACCCTCCCATCAAGTTCTGATTGGTCGGCTCTGCAGAGAGCTGATGACCTCTCTGTGATCTCCCCTCAGGGCCCTGACCTCTCTGTGACCTCCCCTCAGGGCCCTGACCTCTCTGTGACCTCCCCTCAGGGCCCTGACCTCTCTGTGACCTCCCCTCAGGGCCCTGACCTCTCTGTGACCTCCCCTCAGGGCCCTGACCTCTCTGTGACCTCCCCTCAGGGCCCTGACCTCTCTGTGACCTCCCCTCAGGGCCTGACCTCTCTGTGACCTCCCCTCAGGGCCCTGACCTCTCTGTGACCTCCCCTCAGGGCCCTGACCTCTCTGTGACCTCCCCTCAGGGCCCTGACCTCTCTGTGATCTCCCCTCAGGGCCCTGACCTCTCTGTGACCTCCCCTCAGGGCCCTGACCTCTCTGTGACCTCCCTCAGGGCCCTGACCTCTCTGTGACCTCCCCTCAGGGCCCTGACCTCTCTCTGTGACCTCCCCTCAGGGCCCTGACCTCTCTGTGACCTCCCCTCAGGGCCCTGACCTCTCTGTGACCTCCCCTCAGGGCCCTGACCTCTCTGTGACCTCCCCTCAGGCCTGAGTTCTTTCACAGGAATCATTGATCGTAACTGAAATCAGATTTCTGATCGTCTCTTTGACTCAGACCCAACAGAACCAACAGAACTGTGGTTCTGTTGGGTCTGAGTCTTGTTAAGAATTAAAAAGATGAGGAACTTGATCTTAGCTCGTTAATTAATTCTTAGTCCCGAATTCCTGTGTCTGTGTAAGTGTGCAGAGAGAAAAGAGCAATCGTACGACGTCAGACTTCAGATATTCAGAGTTTTATCCAGAGAAAATCAATGCAAGAAGAATGTTACAATAATCATCTCACCTAGAACATCAAAAGTCCAAGACATTACAGAACAGAGACAAAGAACTGAGTAAAAAAGACAGAAGATGCATCCTCCGGGAAACTCTCACTCAGCACAAAGAGATTCCACTTCTGCTGTAAACCAAATCATTTTATAGAATGTGTATTCTCCTCATTTAAATATATGCATTAGGAGGTGTGTTCTTTTCCTTTGTGTGGGCTGTCTTAATGTTAATTTTATTACCTCCTGCTAAAGAGCCCCAAAAGCAGATATACGGCAAACCCTTCTCGTATCAGCCGCTGTCCAGTTTGATATATGATTGCAGCTGCAGCGCTATCTGTGCCTCAAAATGTTTTCACAAGAAAGTAGTTTGTATTTTTAACCAAGCTTGCACACAATGTAATGCTAAATAATGACTATAAGTTTGGATCTAATAAGTAACTATTTAAAAACATGCTTAAAGAAATAGTTAATTCTAATATAGATAAAATTATTTATAAAAAGTTTTAAGATCCTAGTGAACTTTTGAACCATGCTCAGGAATTTGTTAATTGCCTGGCATATAGGCTCCTTATCTCAAGAGATCCAAGGAGTCTAGCCTATGTTTCTGTTTCTTCTGTCTGATCCTCCTTTTAAGAATTTATCTGCATTTCAGAGATTGAGCCGTTGTTTTTTAGTTTCATCTAAATTTTATATGAACCTAGAGTGTACTTTAACTTTCTATGTTATATTTTATATGTGTCAAAGCTATCCTGTGCAGTATTGTGCTAACTTAAAATTCTATGTCAACAGTCTCTTTAGGCTTGGTGTCTTCATGCAGTCTGGATCTAGACCTCTGCTGCCCCTCCCCCCCCTGTTGCTGCACACTGAGTGCCAGCTGACTTCGACACATTGATGTCATGACCAGGTCCAGAGGTCATGACCTGGAAACACAAGGCGCTCCGCCCATCGCCGCCTAAACTACCACTGGTTCCAACCAGCAGCGGGTTGGTTAAAACTAGATGTCTGTTAACCAGCTGACTGCCTCAGCAGCGGGTTGGTTAAGAGTTTAACTAGTTTATGGTTGATCAGCTAGCAGCTACCAGGTCAGTAGGTCACTGGTTAGTAGCTGTTTGGTTCCTGACTGTTAGATAACTGGTTACTGGTCAGAGGTTGAAGGGTTAACTGGTTTATTTATCACCAGTTCATGAAGGCTTTACTGGTTCATACTGGTTTGGAACCAGTGTGTATTGAATGAATGTGGGACTGAACCTTTAAACTGGAGATCAGTTTGATGTTTTCAGAAATGTGAACTTTCAATCAGCTCCTGAAATAAATCCTTGAGAGCAGGAAGGCAGGATACACACACACACACACACACACACACACACACACACACACACACACACACACACACACACACACACACACACACACTTCCTGCTGGTGTGTGTCAGTAAATCTCTTCAATGCGCTGCAGCTGCCTCTCCTCACGTCTTGATACAACTCTGGTAATAGAATTACGCCTCCATCTGTGTGTGTGTGTGTGTGTGTGTGTGTGTGTGTGTGTGTGTGTGTGTGTGTGTGTGTGTGTGTGTGTGTGTGTGTGTGTGTGTGTGTGTGTGTGTGAGAGAGGGAGAGTGAGCTGGCTCAGCTGTGATTGGCCAAAAGGTGAGAAAGGGGCGGGAGGTGACGGAGGTACTGTTAGTGTTTGTTCATCCTCCGCTCTGATTGGTCGACCGGGTCACAAAACCGCCGACAACGGAGGTCTTCGTAGGATGAAGAAGGGTCCGCCTGCAGCTCCTTCAGAACCACTTGAGGGTTCTGGACCGGATCAGAACCAAGCAGAACTCTCTCAGCATTTGGGCTGAACAGGCTGGACCAAGCCACAGGGACAGAACCCGGTCTTCAGGAATCAATCAGAACCAGAACATTTACATGTGAATATGCTCATTAGAACCCATTAGAAACCATCAGAACCAAAGCTTTTGTTCTTCATCAGTCCTCCTCTTCCTCTCTCCACTGTGATTAAAGCTCCTGTTTTTCCAATCGATTCTCCTCAAGGGCTATTGATCTGCTGACACACACACACACACACACACACACACACACACACACACACTGAGTCCTGTTAGCGGTGGACCAGTCAATCGGTCTCAGATTGAAGAATCGTCTGTTTGAGGCTGGAGGTCGATCCGCTTCTCAACACTAACAGATTCCTGCAGAGAGGAAAACCATCTACTTCCTGGTCAGACAGAACCCGCTCCAACCCAATCTGGAGGATGCCACCGTGGTCCAGACCCAGTCGATGTAAAGAAACATCTTTTTCGTTCCCAGAACCATGGAGGCTTTGCTCCGCCCACTAGCAGGGGAGGCTTTGCTCCGCCCACTAGCAGGGGAGGCTTTGCTCCGCCCACTAGCAGGGGAGGCTTTGCTCCGCCCACTAGCAGGGGAGGCTTTGCTCCGCCCACTAGCAGGGGAGGCTTTGCCCCGCCTACTAGCAGGGGAGGCTTTGCCCCGCCCACTAGCAGGGGAGGCTTTGCTCCGCCCACTAGCAGGGAGGCTTTGCTCCGCTCACTAGCAGGGGAGGCTTTGCTCCGCCCACTAGCAGGGGAGGCTTTGCTCCGCCTACTAGCAGGGGAGGCTTTGCTCCGCTCACTAGCAGGGGAGGCTTTGCTCCGCTCACTAGCAGGGGAGGCTTTGCTCCGCTCACTAGCAGGGGAGGCTTTGCTCCGCCCACTAGCAGGGGAGGCTTTTCTCCGCCCACTAGCAGGGGAGGCTTTGCTCCGCCCACTAGCAGTTCTGTTTTCATAGACAGTGACTCGGTTCATTAACAAGTTTATTGATATGATTATTAAAAATAGATTCAGGTTATTCAGGTCAAAGGCCAAATTCATTTAGTAATAATATTCATAATTATTATAATGGTAAAACAAAATAAATATCCATACAAGTTCTGGTTCTTGGTCCAGACGGGTCCAGTCTTTAATCTGTTGGACTGATGGGATCACAGCCACTTCTGGCCAGGCGAGATTTGTCTCTGGGGCAACAGGATTAACAGCCCCAGAGACGTCGCCGCGCCGCAGGCCGCGCTCCTCCGGTTGCCATGGAGACGCCCTTCAACCCACACAGCGAGTTTACAAAGTGGGAACGATTTAAATTTCACAGAAACTTTGCAAAGCGACCTGCAGCGGCGAAGCGTCTGACTGACAGCTGTAGTCAGGTCGGCAGCGTCAATGCACACTAATGAGGGTGTGCACGTGCACGTGCACGTGCACGCTCACAGGCAGCGGGGGCTTTATTCTGAAGTCTTCCAATTAAATCAGCAGTTTGTGTCTTGGTGCTGCAGATGAATTATTGATTTCTGCTTTTGTTCGCCGTCGTCTTTTTGTAGCTCAGGCTTTTAGTTTGAAAGTTTTGTGCTGGTTGTAACTTTTATTTTGTCTTCATGGTGACCTCCAGGTTCTTCCTTCCTGTTTGTGAACACATCGGGTCGCTACAGCGGCCAGCGCGCCCACCTGCTGCTGCCGCCACTCCGCGAGAACGACACGCACTGCCTCAGCTTCCAGTTCTACCAGGGGGGGCCGTGAGGGGGCAGCGCCTGCCACACTCAATGTCTACGTTACAGGTACGTCGGGGGCGGGGCTGTCTGTGGGCAGGGCTCTGGATGTGTGGGTGGAGCGCTCAGGTGTGTCTGTTTTACCTACAGAGAACAGCAGCCCTCTGGGAGTTCCGGTCATTAACTCTTCTGGCCGCCTACCACATCTGGAAAGGGGTGGAGCTTGCTGTATCCACTTTCTGGCCAAATCACTACCAGGTAAAACACGGACACACCTGGTAGCATCAATGTTACCCAGTGCAGTAGCAGGGGAGGCTTTGCCCCGCCCACTAGCAGAGGAGGCTTTGCCCGCCCACTAGCAGGGGAGGCTTTATTGATGAACCAGACAGCTGATGTTTGAACGTCTTTATAACTCTTAGTGTGTTTAATAGCTGCTAAAAGGTTTAATTTTCAAAAGTGTGCTATTATCTGAGGAGCCGTATCAGGACGTATCTCCTAAGTCATTGAGTCAGACTTTCACATTTCGGTTTGTATTCGTAGCACATGAAGGTCACATAACTGTGGTGCATCAGAACCCTTCTCTTCCTCACATCTTTGTGCTGCACCGACTTGCAGCACAAAGATACGTCCCTGCTTTGGGTTCCATATTGATTCCCTTTGAGTCTGAAGGGAATCAATAGGTTCCAGCCTGGTCCATATGGACCGGGTCCCGACCTCGGTTCTCCCCTGGAGAACCTGTATATGTTCTGAATCGTCTCCTCTGGTTTGGTCTCCGGTTCCCGGCCAATCAGAGACAGACATGCAGGTGTTTGAAGTGCCGCACCATCATGGCAGTGAGGCGCGCTAATTAGCTGCATCACCATGGCAACAGCTTATCCTCCTCATTAGTGACGGAGTAAATGAAGGAGGAGGAGGAGGAGGATGGAGAAGCAGAGGAAGTTCTGGAAACAGGAAGTGGAGGAAAACATGCAGGGAGGAGCACTTCCTGTTTCTTGCCACTAACAGGAAGTGTGGCAGCGGTTTCCGTGACGATAAGACCATGGAATGTGTCCACATTCCCAGAGAAGATCGCAGTTGGTCCATCATCAGCTTCCTGTTTGTCCCCAAGCCTGAGGACATGTGGCTGGACAGGGACACCTGGAGACACCTGAGAGATGTCTGTCCTTTCACATGTTGCTGAGATACAAGGTCTCAGTTCTGGCAGAAACGAGGACGTGTCTCCTGGACAGTGGATCAGGACGTCTCTGGATGGCTCAGTGTGGACACTGAGCTGAACTAGAACGTCTCTGTCCAAGTGTCCAACATTCTCAAGCCTATCTGATTTTCAATCTGCAATAATAATAATTATTATTATTCCAATAAAACTGTTAACAGGAAGAAAAGAAATGTGTTTAAAATGAGTTGTTAGCTGCTGTGAGCCTCGGGGTGGGACTCTGTGCTGCCGGTTCAGTGCTGGCTACGATGGATTTCTCTCACTGGACTCTGGACATTAATAAAATGGAAATTGTTCCTGAGGTTCCTGCATGGGAACATATATTAGCTTAGCGCTAACGCCTCACTGTAGAACAGAGGTTAATGAAGCAGTTGTTTGTAATTTGTAGTCCATAATGGTTTAATAATTGTCACTTTACGTTAAGTATGCGACGAGAAAATTAGCCTGTAGCTTAAACGCTGAAGCTGCATTTCATTAGCCATAAAATTCAGCAAATTGACTCCAGCTGGTCTGCTGAGTCCCAACTGTCCTCTGGTGTCTTCCAGGTTCTGTTTGAGGCGGTGAGCACCGGGCAGAGAGGAGTCCTGGCCATCAGAGACACACTCTGCAGGGACACCAGTGTAGTAAGTGTACACACAAACTAAAACACACACAAAATGACAGCAAGCTCCGCCCCTTACCAGAGCAGGTCTCTAATTGATTAACGAGGTTTGGGTACCTAATCGAATAATAATGTTAAAATTTCTACTGGCATCTTAAAAACAAGGTCAAAAACGTGTGTTTGTGTCGATCGTGCATGTGAGTGTAGGCAGGGGAGCTCATTAAAATATAAATTGATTAGCATGGACTTTGATCCATGTGTCTGTTATCTCACTGCTCATCCAGGAAGCCGCAGTTTAGAGGCTGCCCTGTTTTTGATGGGTGTGTGTGGGTGTGTGGGTGTGTGGGGTGTGGTGTGGGTGTGTGTGTGTGGTGTGGGTGTGTGTGTGGGTGTGGGTGTGGGTGTGGTGTGGGGGTGGGGTGTGTGTGTGGGTGGGGTGTGTGTGGGTGTGGGTGTGTGTGTGGGTGTGTGTGTGTGTGGGGTGTGGGTGGGTGTGGGTGTGTGTGGGTGGGTGTGGGTGTGGGTGTGGGTGTGTGTCTGGGTGTGTGTGTGTGTGGGTGTGGGTGTGTGTCTGGGTGTGGGTGTGTGTGTGGGTGTGTGTGTGTGTGGGTGTGGGTGGGTGTGGGTGTATGTGGGTGGGTGTGGGTGTGTGTGTGGGTGTATGGGGTGTGTGTGTGTGTGTGGGTGTGGGTGTGTGGGTGTGGGGGTGTGTGGGTGTGGGGTTGTGGTGGGGTGGGGGTGGGTGGGGTGGGGGTGGGTGGGTGTGGGTGTGTGGTGGGTGGGGGTGGGTGTGTTGGGTGTGGTGTGGGTGGGGTGGGGTGTGGGTGGGTGGGGTGGGTGTGTGTCTGGGTGTGTGTGGGTGTGGGTGTGGGTGTGTGTCTGGGTGTGTGTGTGGCTGTGTGTGTGGGTGTGTGTTGGGTGTGTGTGGGTGTGGGTGTGTGTGGGTGTGGGTGTGTGGGTGTGGGTGTGGGTGTGGGTGTGGGTGGGGGTGGGTGTGGGTGTGGGTGTGGGTGTGGGACCCACTGCTCCCACAAGGAGCAGTGGGTCCATCCAAGCCTGGTCCCTTCAAGGTGAAACAGTGTTTTTGGGTCAAGGGTCAGATGTAGCACTAAGGTGTGAATTGAGTTTGGGTTGGGATAACAGTCAGGCTGTAGAAATCAATGAAAAATCCCCACAACCATCAGAGGCAGTCATCCCGTGTGACTCCAGGTGTGTCTGCTCTGTGTTGCTGGCTCAGTGTTTGACCTCTGACCTCCCTGTGCAGTGAGCACACCCCACCCGCTACACCTTAAGGCGGTGGAGGTGAACGCTGGCCAGACGGCCTCCTTCCAATGCACGGTGAATGGCCAGCCACAGCGCCACCTGCTGCTCTACCTGCAGGTGAGTCTGCCCACAGCGATGGTCTTGCCAACCCCCTTCCTGTCTCACCGCCGCTCTCCGGGTCGCAGGGTATGGGGGGTCGGCAGGCCGTTGCCAAGGAGACCAGGTCGGTGAACCCCCGGCGTTACGTGGCGATCTTCGACGTGAAGAACACGACCAAAGGCGACTCGGGACGCTACCGCTGCATCATCCAATCAGATCGAGGCGTGGGCGTGTCCTCCTATGCTGACCTCACAGTTAAACGTGAGTCCTGACCTTTGATTGGCTGCTGGACGCTTTTACCTGTCTGACTGTTTTAAGGATTAAACCTGAATGTAGAAGGTTGTGTGTGTGGTGTGTGTGTGTG
>NW_026562566.1:220000-234777 GCF_027474105.1 Poeciliopsis prolifica | reverse complement strand
GGACCAAAGGGTTGATTGGTTCTGTTGGGGGTCAGCAGCAGATCCAGTCCGGTCTGGTCCGGATAAAGTCCATCAGCTGAATGTGACCCAGACTGACGGAAACCCGAAGGTCAGCACTGCTGGCTAACGCTAAAGCACCAGGATGATATTTAGTAAAAGCTAATGCTAGAGTGCTAAAGTAGTGACATCATTGTAGTCATGTGACGTTCAGGAACAAATCCTCTGAGCGGGATCTGCTGAGGGCTCACAGCAGCAGTGAAGATGAGGAAGGTGGCTGCCTTCGTCCTTGGTTATTGTTTACTCTTAATTTTAGTGGAGTTTCATTTTCTGTTATTCGTTTCTATTTTGAAAAATGCTGACATTGCACAAAATCCCCATAGAGCAACATGGGAATTTCAGATTTTAGTTTTGGTGTTATACACGTCATTCATGAAAATATATTTAGTACACTATACAACAAACAAACTTCTGTCCCTTCAAAATAAGAGTCTGAATATTGTCCAACAGTTTTGAAGATTTCTCAGCAGTTGATGAGACATTTTCAAAAATTCGAACAGGGTTAGCTAAGCGTGCAAAATGTTTTCAAAGTTATCACAATGTGCAAATCTGTTAGCAGATTAGTGTGAACAGTGTGAACAAACTCCAGTGGTGTTTGAAGTTCTGGTAACAGAAACAGGACAGATTTGATTCTGATTGGCCCTTCAGTCAGTTAGCTAAGCCGCTAAGCTAGATATTAGCTCTGCTAGCATTACTGGAAGTTCAGCTCGAACCAAACCTGAAACCGGTTGGTTCAGGTTTGGTTCTGACCCGGTCTCTGTCTGTGTCTCTGCAGTCATGGATCAGTGAAGCGGATCTTCATCGGACCCGCAGCACCTCCTCTTCCTCTCTTGCTCCACCATGCTCCCCTCCTCTCTCTCTCTCCTCTTCCGCTCCTCCTGCTCCTCTTCCTCCTCCCGTCCCTCCTCTTCCTCCCGGCCCCGTCCTCCCTGGCGTCGGGCCGGGCCGAGTACAGGGCGCCCGACGCGTCCTTCACCCACCTGGCGGTTTGCACCGACGGACGGGCGAGGTTTTCGTGGGCGCCGTGAACCGGGTGGTGAAGCTGAGCGCCGCCCTGCTGGAGCTGAAGAGTCATGTGACCGGCCCGGTGGAGGACAACGCCCGCTGCTACCCGCCCCCCAGCGTCCGCGCCTGCGCCCACCGGTCGGTCCCCGATCCGTCCGCGCCGACTCCGGCCTGCCTCGCCCTCTGACCTCTGACCTCTCTGCCCCCAGGCTGGAGAGCACGGACAACGTGAACAAGCTGCTGCTGGTGGATTATACTGGGAGCAGACTGGTGGCCTGCGGCTCCATCTGGGCAGGGCGTCTGCCAGTTCCTGCGGCTCGACGACCTCTTCAAGCTGGGAGAGCCGCATCACCGCAAGGAGCATTACCTGTCCGGCGCCAAGGAGCCCGACGGCATGGCAGGTAGGGGACTGGGGGCCTGGGCCTGGGAAACCAGGCCTTTGAATCCAAACCAGCAACCTTTCAGAATGACGCCGATATCGTGAACTCTTCTCTTGAGATGGGAGTTTCAACGGTCAAACATTTACTTCCTGTCGCTGAGCTGCAGCCGTATCCCTGCGCCTCCTCCTGAGCAGCCGGGTCGGCCTTCCCGGACGCCCGGAGGTTCTCTAACTCCTTTTCCTCTCTCTCTGCAGGCGTGGTCGTCGGGGAAGATGATTGGACGGCGGAGTCCAGGAAGAAGAAGCCGGTGAAAGGCAGCAGCCGGCTGTTCATCGGCGCCGCCATCGACGGGAAGTCGGAGTACTTCCCCACGCTGTCGAGCAGGAAGCTGGTGGCCGACGAGGAGAACAACGACATGTTCTCGCTGGTCTACCAGGACGAATTTGTGTCGTCGCAGATCAAGATCCCGTCGGACACGCTGTCCACCTACCCGGCCTTCGACATCTACTACGTGTACGGCTTCTCCAGCCGGACCTACGTCTACTTCCTGACGCTGCAGCTGGACACCCAGCTGACCCAGATGGAGGCCGGCGGGGAGAAGTTCTTCACCTCCAAGATTGTGAGGATGTGCTCCAACGACACCGAGTTCTACTCGTACGTGGAGTTTCCTCTGGGCTGCACCAAGGACGGCGTGGAGTACCGGCTGGTCCAGGCCGCCTACAGGCAGAAGCCGGGCCGGCGGCTGGCCCAGGCGCTCGGCCTGGGTCCGGACGACGACGTTCTGTTTGTGGTCTTCTCGCAGGTGAGCTCCTCGCGTCTCTTCCTGTGCTGCTGCGCCGCGGTGCGGGCGTGGAACCGGCAACTCTGACCGGACCGCCGTTTCTGTGTCTAGGGTCAGAAGAACCGCTCCAACCCGCCCAGAGAGACGGTGCTGTGTCTGTTCACCCTGCATGACATCAACCTGGCCATGAGGGAGCGCATCAGCTCCTGTTACCGCGGAGAGGGACACCTTACGCTGCCGTGGTTACTCAACAAAGAGCTGCGCTGCATCCACACTGTGAGTCGGCGGCAGAACGCGTCACTGAGGTCAAAAACGTTTTGGCAAAGTTTCCTTTTTGCGTAAATTTGATGCTCTAAGGGATTGTTTCCTGTTTGCCATCGTTTCTGGCCTGATGCAGCAACACGCCGCCTCCATCGTGCGCTGGCGTTCGTCTCAGCTTCGGGGTCTGATGGCGGTGTTCTCTGAGTCCAATCAGATTCCCAGATTGTTCCGGATCCGCTCCGCAGGGTTCTGAACTCGGCTCCTTTGTAGGATAGGAATGAAGAACGGAGCAGAGGGAAACGTGTTCAGTGTGAGCTGCAGTGGGGTCATTTCAGGTCGGGGTAGACGATGTTCGTATTCACGGCGGTAATGGCCTGCAGTCGTTACCATGGCAACCGGGCAGGGAGCCTTGGCAGGAGCGGCGATCTGGGCCGGCCCGGTTCGGGGGCGCAATGGGGGAAGCAGAACCGGCCAATCAGCCTCACGCTGATGAAAGCCATAAAACATCAGGACTGGGCTGAGCGCTGGAGGGTGGGGCCCTGGGGGGGGGGGGGGCTCTGGGGGGGGGGGGGGGGGGCTGGAGAGGGGGGAGGGCCAGGGGGGAGGGGACCGGGGGGGGGGGGGGGGGGGCGCAAGGCCCATCTGACCCGCTTCCTTTATCAGCAGCAGCAGGGTGTGTGAATGTGACAGGCCCATTCTTCACTAAGCGTCTGCAGCACCTTGCTGTGGTGTGTGTGTGTGTGTGTGTGTCTGTGTGTGTGTGTGTGTGTCTGGTGTGTGTGTGTGTGTCTGGTGTGTGTGTGTGTGTGTGTCTGGTGTGTGTGTGTGTGTGTGTGTGTGTGTGTGTCTAGTGTGTGTGTGTGTGTCTGGTGTGTGTGTGTGTGTGTGTCTGGTGTGTGTGTGTGTGTGTGTGTGTCTGTGTGTGTGTGTGTGTGTGTGTGTGTGGGTTTGGGTTTGGGTTCAGCCGGTGAGGAGCTTTCAGTTCTCCTGGCGGTCTCGCATCACGCTGCTTTTATACTGTTTTATTAATAGTTTTAGTTTGATTTTTCCGGTTACACGAAGCTACAGCCATGTCAAATGCTTTGTCCACTTAGTTAAAGACAGATCTGAAAATCTCGTCCCATAAACTCAGGCGACCAGAACAGTTTCTGTGACTGTATTAAAACTGGACAGATAGAAATGTTAGAGCTGCTAGAGCTCTAACATTTCTGTTAACGTTTTAGCGGTTCATTGAATTAAATCTGTTTGTTGCTCCTCTCTGCAGTGCAGCAGGTTGAACTCATCCTGCAGGGCCGGTCCAAGGCTGCATGAGGCCCGGGGCAGAGCCTGACTTTGGGCCCCTCTTGCTGCTAGAACATCAGAACCTCTAGCAGCTTCTGTTGGATTTAATCTGGGAGATTAAGTAGATTAACTACAGTTATTCATTTGTATTTGTGAACAAACGGCTCAAACTCAAAGATTAACCTCGCAGCATCAGATTGTTGCTATGGTCACAATCTAACTGTGGATGTTGCTCTTTGAAGTTTTACAAAGTAAACTTGCCAGCTCCTTAAAATCTTATATTAAATGTTAAACAATTTAAAATATTTTACTTTATGCTGAAACCATTAAATCAACTTTAGTAGCATTTATAATCTCAATAAACAAATGTTCCATTTATACATCTGTGGTTTTGTTCAAATATGATCATTATGGCCCCTGAAGCCCGGGGGCCGAGGGACCCGCTGCCTTCATGTGGATTAAACACAAGTGCAAATAATTAATATTCATTTTAATTGCATTTTTTGATTTGCTGTTTTTCAGACTAGTTGTGGTTTAAATAGTTTCAGTGGAGATGTTTTCCTGTAACATCCAGTAATATTTTTACATTTCCTGTCTAATCAACATCTTTCATACAAAAACACGGCTGATCGCTGATGTAAAAACTAATTGTGGGTTCCTTCAAGCTTTAAAAACTTATCATAACATCTGCAACCTATTTTCATTGATATCAATAAATATAGAGACTGTAAGTGAAATAAATGAACAGTCAGACATCATGAGATGAAACTGAGTGGATGGGACCTTAAAGCAGCTGCTGTAGCTTCTGGATTTATTCTTATTTTAATGTGTTTCTGGTTGAACTGAGGAAGTTACTGAAGGTTTTCTGTGGAAGAAGAAGAGCTGTTGCTAAGGTTCAGTTTCCTGTGTGGTGCGGCGCGGCTTTAACTCGGTAATGACAGGGTGTTAGCCGACCTCGACTGGATCTGCACAGCCTTTAATAACTTGTCTCCTCCCTGCTTCATTCTTTCTGAACTGTGGAAGGAAACCTGAAATTTTCCAGGAATATCATCAGCCTGTTCCTGACATGGAGCTCCAGCTCCGCCTGCAGAGAAGCAGAACATCTCTGGACGATGGCTTAGAAAAGATGGACTTTGCTTCACTGTTTGACTTGTGAACATGAAGCTGCACAGACCTGGAGGTTCCTGGAGCTCCACTGGTTCCTGATGTTTCACGCAGTCGCTTCATATTTAAACTGATGTTTGTGCTAAAATCAGCCTGGCGTTCACAGAGACTGCTGGACTTCTGGAAAAGTGAGACAGAAATCCTCTGAAATCAAAAACTTAAACATTTAACTTTGGACATGGAAAACATTTAAAATATTCAAAAATAAATAAACAAAAACGGAAACAACAATAATTAAAACAGATTATGAAGTTTGTGTCACCAAACTTTGGTTTTAAAAACATATCATTCAGCCAGAACAGGGAAAACAAGCAAAAGGAGCAGGTAGTGCAAACTCACTTTGAGCAGCTTTTCAAAATGGCAGCTATTGATTATAAAATGGGAACATTGCTTTAAGGGTTCGGATCACCCTAACCCTACTCTTAATTGTGGATCTTGTTTTAATTTGTCATGCCATTGATTGATTTATTGGTTATGGTGGCAGGTGGGGGAGGGTCTCTCAGCCTCATGGACGCCACCATGACTCCTCCTAACATCTGATCCTGGTTTCGCCGTCTTTATGTCTCCACAGCCAAAGCAGATCGGGGATGATTTCTGCGGCTTGGTGCTGAACCAGCCGCTGGGAGGCCTGAGAGTGATTGAAGGACAGCCGCTCTACGAGGACCGGACCGAGGGCATGGGCGCCGTGGCCGCCTACACCTATGGAGACGACACCGTGGTGTTCGTGGGAACTCGAAGCGGACAGCTGAAGAAGGTAGGAGGCATGGAGGGGACGAAGCCGAATTAATGTCTTCCTGGTGCATTTAGACTTGTCCTGGAGAAATGTCACGTGGTCCTGAGAAACTAGCTGAGGGAGAAGCTAGCCGATTCTCGCGGACAGAGAAGATCCTTCCTTGCTGAACCAGGTTGGGCAGAGCCGATGGTTCCAGGCGGATCGGGTCGGGTGGTTTATCGCGTTGAGCCGGTCGCCGAACCAAGCGGCTCGACGTCTAGGTTGCAGGTCTGTTTCCTCCAACTGCTTCTGAGTCCTGCTCAGACCTCTGATGCTCAGACCCTCAGCAGCTCAGCCAGGTTCTGGTTCTGGTTCAACAGAAAATAGTGACAATATTCGGCTGAGGAAGTTCTGCAGGTTCTGGAACTATGCCAGCAACCTCAGAGGAGCAGCAGTCCGAAAGCCGTTCAGGAGTCCTGCAGAATCTGGATCTGGCTCTGATCAGCCGGGCGGCGCCGCAGCGCGTCTCGGGTTCCTGCGGCCCGGTGGGTCTGGCAGCAGAACAACAACTGTCCTTACACTCTTCCTCCTGGGACGCCTGGGCTTCCTGCCCCTCCCATCCTGTGACATCACCCTGCCTGACCAATCAGCTGTCAGATAAGCCAAAACTACCGGTCCATTTTTCATGTCTCCATGGAAATGGCTCAAAGCCGGTCCCGCTTGCTGCGGCCAGGCTTCTTCTGGCGCTGAGCTGGAGACGAACAGAACCTCAGACAGGACATACGATCGGGCCTGGAGCGGTTCTGATCGGAGCTACAGCTCCCCTCAGAGGCTGGAAGAACCTCTGCAGGTCCAGAACCAGAATCTTTCTCTTCATCATCATCCTTACAGTCATGTAGCCGCTGCGTCCGCTTGCTGTGATTGGTTGGTGTCGCTTTTATAGGTAGAACCTGTGGAGTAGAATCAGCTGAGATCTGAGTCTGTTTTTGTTCTGATCCGAAATCAGGAGCCGGGCTGCAGTTAGAGCCGAAGAAGCCATGAACCCGCTCTGATTGGTGGGATTGCAGCAGAAAGTTGCACACCTGGGCTCTTACACACACACTCACACACGCACACACACACACACACAAACACGCACACACACACACACCCAGACACACTCACACACACCCAGACACACTCACACACACACCCAGACACACTCACACCTGCACACCCAGACACACTCACACTGCACACCCAGACACACTCACACCTGCACACACACACACACCCAGACACACTCACACCTGCACACACACACACAAACAAACACACACACACACTGAACAGGAAGCTGTCTCTGCTCAGCCTCCGTTGAGGACCAGCTGGTGTTTTTGTTTTGATCGTATCTAAATTAGATTAGAGACGATTTACTGTTGCCTTGGCAACAGAGCAATCATCCTTAGCCCACCCTAACCCTGGGTTGACGGGTCCAGTCCAAGTTTTTGTCGGTTCTGTAAAAATCCAGCACTGAGGCAGGAAACGTCCTTCTGCAAATAAACAAGAGAATGAAAAATAAACACGGGAGAAGAAGCTGTTCCTGTGTGGTTCTGGTTCTGTTGGACCTGCTGCTGTTCATTGTTTTGTTGCATCCGATGACAAAAAGAAGTGTTGATGTTCTCCAGGTCTGCTAACCCAGCAGTTTATCTGAATGGCTTCATTCCTTGAATCTGGCAGAGGAACAGATTCGAGTCCAGACTTCAGCTCCAATTCGCCTCCCAGGATCCTAAAGGACTCTGGGAGCTGCAGGTCCAAGCCTAGAACAAACTTTGACTAAACCTTGAATAAATCTTGAATAAACCTTAAATGAACTTTGAATGTGTTGAAAATAAATGTACTTGAGTAAAATAGCACTTAAGAAGTTTCTGTCCAAGAAGTAGAAAGTAGAAAGAAGTAGAAAGAAAGTCATTGGGTAATATGCCAAAATAACCATTTTATCAGATAAATACTAAGTAACATCTGATTTAATATTTTTAAATTATGTCATCAGTAAAAAAACCAAAGTTATGTTAAGTTTGGTACTGCAAAGACTAAACTGAAAAGTGTTTCGTAATGTTATTTTTACTGTCCACCTGAATGCTGTGATGTGAAAGAGGCTCCCAGATATTTTGAATTTGAATCATGTGGATTGGATTTAGAGCTAGCTTTACTTGTAATTTCTATACAATAAAACTTCTCAGATCTACATAGATAGAAAGATCTATATAAAAATATTGCCCATGTTTTGGTCCCATACTGGTAGGACTGGTACCGGTTCTCACTCTGCACTGAAAGCTCCAGCCGTCCTGATGGACGTTGTTTCTCAGACGGCCGGTGTTAGGAGTGAACAGATGCTTTTGATCCGTTTCCTGTTTTGGTTAGCGTAAACCTGAAGTCCTGGCAGCTGCATCTCACTCTGCTGTTAAATCGTTAATGCTGCCTAAAAAGGCGAGCGAGTGGCTCATCTCTGCAGGGTGGAAGATCTTTGTCTCATCATCTGTCCCTGTAAGCGTCTCTGCTCTTAGCTAATGCCTCTGGAGCTGTCAGTGTGCGCCGCAGTGATTTACTCTGTTTACCTGACTGTTTGACCCCCCAGTGTGTGTGTGTGTGTGTGTGTGTGTGTGTGTGTGTGTGTGTGTGTGTGTGTGTGTGTGTGTGTGTGTGTGTGTGTGTGTGTGTGTGTGTGTGTGTGTGTGTGTGTGTGGCTGGCTGTCAGGCTCTTTCTGCTGCGGTTCTGTTTGTGTATGTTTCCAGTAATTATTTAATGCAGTGGCTTGTTACTCTGTTTTCCTTTTTTGCTGCAGCTGCCACAGTAATAAATAGAGGCGTTTTTGAAGCAACCTTTAAACGCCTACATATGTGTGTGTGTGTGTGTAGTCATATTATTCATTAGGGCCTTTTCTGCTAGTATCAGTTAACTCCTGAAGGCAGCTGAGCCTTTGGGACCAGAGGAGAAACTTGATGTTTATGTAGCAAAGTCCCATTTCTGGAGGGTACTAGTTAGGCCCAGATGGAGTTCCTGAAATGAGTGGAAGTCAGTAATATTATGGTTTATTATTATTTATTATGGTTTGAGATACAACTGTGAGTGTGTGTGTGTGTGTGTTCGTGTGTGCGTGTGTGTGTGTTCGTGCGTCTGTGTACTTGTAAATACACCTGTTCGGAGATCGCAGTCATTAAAGGTAATATGAGGACTCTTGTGGATACAGGGACATTTTTATTCAACCTGGTTTAGTTCTGGATGTGAATCACTAAAGATTGAATTTTGTTTTTTAGTCTAATTATCTGATAATAACCAGATAATTAGACTCAACTGGTGAAGAACATTTTAAGTTCTTCACCAGTTAAGTGAAGAACTCAACTGGTGAGTTGAATATTCTAGAATTTCTTTCTAGAAAGAAATGTATTCTTTCTAAAAAAGAAGGAACACAATGCACCAATCTGAAGGTTGAAGAAGCTGAAGTACAGATTAAAAATTATAAATATGTTTGTCATTGATGCAGTCAAGTTACAATCTTTCCATCTGCTTCCAAAAGTTTTTTTACAGCCACATGCAGGTAAAAGTGACTGTGGTTCAATCCTGAAGTCAAGCTTTCTGTTATCTTTTCTTCCCCACATGAAGCAAACGTTTAGTCAAATGATGTAATATTTTTTAATTTAACAGCTTTTAAGACCCAACTCACTCACTGTGACTACCTACAGATTTCACATGGCTGTTATTGGAAAGTGTCACCATATCTGGCTACTTAAATGAATTTTTTTTATCTATAAACAGATTGCTGAATAACTCAGACACGGATGTTTTTAAAAGATTTGCTTCCTTTTTGTCTTTACATGTAAATATTTTTGGTGAATGAAGCAGTTGAGCGTTATGGATGAAAGAAGATGCATAGAAATGTTCATGGTTTGTTTTCCATCCGAGTGCCACCATGTCGCCTGCTTCCTGTCCTGCAGCTGCTGTTATCACCGTAACACAGATCAAGCTGGCTGCTGCTGGAGGCGGTTTCCTAACATACTTATTTGGTTAAATTGTTTAAATCAGACTAAATCTCTGAAATATTGTCCAGAGTAGGGAAGCCTACCAGCGAAATGCTTGGTGCTTGCTATGGATGTGATCATCCTCCTGTTTCACCTTGGGAAATGACTTCATCTCTTTCTGTCCCCCGCATAGCGGCCCCTCCCCCTCTCCCAGACCCCTTGCTCTTATTATTGACTTTGTTTTAGAGATAAATCCATAAAGACGGTCTCCTAGGAGGCATTTTAGCTTCACGTTAGACACAAATAGTCACATTAAAACCATGTGGCCTGGATGGAAAGACTGCAGGTGGTTGTTAAACCTGTGAGAGATTTAAACGGCCACGCCCGATAAATCAGAGCATGTGTAGAAAACCGCTGCAGAGTGTCATAGCATTCACCTTCAGTCTCCAAATTTCACTCATTCACTTCCTGTTGAGAAATTCCCCACAGAATCCCCACCGGCAGAAATCCTTTGGAAGCAAAGAGTGGCGTGTGGGTATGTGTGTTTGTAATACATTGTGGGGACCATTTTTCTGACACATACTATGGTGGGGGGACCTACTGCTCCTTGTGGGACCAAAGCCTCATCCCTATGAGGGGAAACACTGTTTTTGCATCAGGGGTCAGATTTAGGACTAAGGTGTGAATTCAGTTTTGGTTAGGGTTAGGATACAAGTTAGGTTTAGGCTGTAGAAATGAATGGAAGTCGATGGAAAGTCCCCACAAAAGATAGCTACATCAAACAGGTAGCTGTGGGTGTGTGCGTGACCTCTGGTGTCACAGCAATTCAAGCAAATCTTTAATTAGTTCTTCATAATTACTGAAATGTGGAAATTGGATTTTAATGGTGGATTATTTCCAGGTTAGTTTTGCAGAAAAATTAATTGAAAAACAAAAACCAGGACATTTCAGCTGATTTAAAGTATAAAACTGTTTTTTGTGTAAGTCTGAATGAAAAACTGTGTGTATTTAAATTATATCTGTTAAATGACTAATGATTCCTGTCAGCCTCCTTCTGGTATCACTGACTTCTTTAGTTACTTTATTAGTAGCAAAGCAGTTTTTTATTGCAATACTTTTTTGAACACATTTAGCTAAGAATCCATGTAAAACTACTATGTTATTATTTACGTGCATATATATTTACTAATGAGTTCATTAAATTGTTTGGGAAGTTAATTGGGACTGAAATGGTTTCAAGTCAAACTAAACTGTTCTGAAGAGCAGCAGGATATTAGAAAATCATGTGATATTTATCATCATGTTGAATTTTTAAAGACATGTGACTTGCGGTAAATAGATGTGCTGTTTCCCTTCAGAGAGCCTGAATGTACATCTACATGATTATCTGATATTTACTCCAGTCTAAGACTTTCTGTATGATGAAAGTCTTGTGATTTTTCAGGCTTACTGTTGCCATATTCTCATACAGCCATAGGCGTAAATCCCAGGAGAGCTTGGGGGGCCAGACCCCTCTCCCCTAAACTTGGAAAAGTCTAGAATCCCCTCCCCCCAAAAAAAAAAATTATCAAAGAAATGTTTGCATGTACATAATATCAATATGAAGAGGCAAAATAAGAATACATTTTTAAGTCCCCCCTCACTTTATTAGAACAATGGTTCAGTCCAAAGTGCAGGAGGAGCAACAGCAGCACTGAACGGCTCAGGCTCCGTTAGAGCCACTGAAGTGAGAAGCTAGCTGTTAGCTGTGGCTCTTCAGCTCAAATAAATACCCTCCAGTAAATAAATACTTATAGCAAAAGACATGAAACACATTTATTACTTTCACTTCTCAGTGGGAAGAAACGCATTAACAATAAAAATCAAACTGCAGTTCATTATTTCATTACATGGGGCTGAATCATGATAAGCTGCCTCATTAGCAAACTGCGTTCATAGCTTTTTTTGTTAAAGGTAGTAAACATTTCATTCATATTTAATTCTTTAACTTTTATTTAATTAGAAGAGTTTGAAACGGGATGGAAGAGCTGAGCAAGTGACCGACAGCTCAGTGTGGGAGCCAAGAACAGAAGAGAGAACAAAGAAATTTACAAAAAATTATGCCTGGGGCGAGCTGTGGTGGCGCAGGGGTTAGCACGCCCCACGTTTGGAGGCCTCAGTCCTCAATGTGGACGTCGCAATCTTTGCCGCATGTCTTCCCCTCTCCTCGCCTTCTTTCCTGTCTACTGTCAAAAATACGAGGCGCGAGCGCCGCAAAGCTCTTCGGAGAAAAAAAATGATAAAAAAAAAGCTAAGCCTTTATTAGTCGCTGTCTTCGATGTAAAGTCAATAAAATGTGAATATTTTTCTATATAAATTCTGGTTCTTTAATTGTTACGTTTAACTGCTGGATCCTGCTTTCAGGATCCAGCAGCATTTCCATCTGCCTGCTGGTTCTCTGTCATCCAGGATATTACAAACATAAAGAAACTTAAGTTATAATTTAAATAGGCCATAACTTGTGTTGGGAGCCATTTCGATGTCAATGTTTATGAGAAATTTTATTAAGAGGAGTTACTCATTAAAGCTTTTGAATTTAGAACCTTAAATTTAAATGTTTTTGTAAAGGTGTAGCAGAGATTAGATCAGTCAGACTGAACAAAACTCATATAGAAGCAATATTTGAATTTTAGTTTTACTTCTCTGCAGGCTGCTTACTGAGAATAAAACATGTTTGATGTGCATTACTCGTCATTTTTGGTCCTGCAGCTTGAATGTGGTTTAAAAGCTTTTAAAACCATGTTTTACATTCCATTTCAATGGAACCTCGCTGACCCCCCAAAATTGCTCTTGAGAAATGTTTCTGTTTGTGGTCCCCCAATAATGATATGGGATTTATGCCCTTGCATACAGCCTTACTGTCCTTTCCAGTAACTATGTGCAATCTGAAGATGAATAGAGAAATTATCAAATCTGATGAATGCAGTTTTTTGTTCAAGGGTAAAGTTCTTTAAAACTCATCACTAAAAGTTTCTAACATGTCAGTCGATCCTCTGTAGATCGGGAGATCTTTAATATCTCTGAATAATTGGTGCGTAACCTCTGTCAGTTCTGTTGTCTGTTCTTATCGATCTGTCCCTGTGGTTCAGCGCACGTCACTCCCCATCTATCTTCACCGAGGTTCTGCTGTTGCTCCGATTCTCAGAACCGGCTGCGTTTGGTTGCCTGGTCATCAGGCCACAGAGTCACGGTCAGAGCTGCATACAGTCGGCTGTAATCATCTATTGTTTAGTTACTCAGTGGAAAAGCAGGCTGGGTGCTAATACTTTTTGGGGGTTGGGTCCAGGGTGTTGGGTGCTACCTGCTCTAGTGCTCTAGGGGACGGTAGAGCACCCTGCCAGTGGCCTGGCATGTTAAAATGTTAAAAGTTACTATAATTTAGAGCTGCATAATCTGGCATCATAATCTGGAAATGGCAGCGCTTGAGGCCAACAGGCAGCTGCAGGAACGGTGCAATCAAAACGACCAGATCGATGCATCAGGTATAAAGCTAGCTGACTCAGTCTTCACTGTCTCTACTGTCTGTGAAAATAAACGAGGCTCAGGCTGGCAGGGGACATGTAAAGCCTGATGGGCCCGCCAGGCTGATGGCACACCGAGGGAAATGCTGAATACTTTTTGGGCGCTCGTCCATTATGTTTCTGTGTAAATCTGAGCCACAAGTAGAAAACAGGTTTGTTGTGACGTCTTCAGGGTCAGAAACTGGGAGGAGCCAGGAGGCAGGAATATCAGCATCTCATGGAGCGAGGAGGGGAAATCTGGAGAAGCTTGGATCTAACCCTAACCTTCACATGATCAGGAAACTCCAGGAGATCCAGCTCCAAACTGTCCCTGGTGGTAGATCAGGCTGGAGAGAGGACGGAGGATGTCTTCATAAGCCGAAGTCCAGCAGGGTCTCGCTGTCATATTTTCTGATTTGGCCTCTGAACACCACGTGTCACTTCCTGTTTCCTTAATCAGCTCAGCTGTGGGATCTGTCTGATTCCAGCAAACCGGCTCTGAAGCCGATATCCAATCAAAACTTGTCTCCAATTAAGCAAAAGAGCACAGACTGCAGTTGAGCCACTAAAAACCAGTTGGCAATGCTTTGCTTTGATTTGTCCAGACCCTGAGAAAGAAACGACTGGAGGCGTCGTCTAAGCATTTTACATTTGACGCAATCGCCAACGTTTGCAATGTACCGGTTCGACAAAGTGAAGCACACCGGAACTCTTCAAATTTATCAGCTTTCCTTTTTCAGCTCACATAAATCTGATCTCAATCTGTGCCCTCAAAATTACATTTACATGATGAAATGACTCCAAGGGTCTGAAGATGTTTGATAAAAATGACATCATATAATGACAAATCTGAAGAATTCAAACATATAAATGTTTGTCAATAAAGTTATAATTTGATCAAACAAGTGATTTTAGGGGAACTGAAAATCCTGAATATTTTCCTTCTGATAAAAACATTTATGATCTCTAATCTGATTTCTATGTGTTACTGTGAGCTACAATAGAAATTACAGATATCTTTGCTTTTCTTGTTTCAGCCTGGAACAAAATCCTAAATATTTGAACTTCAAATATTCATAAATATCTTTAAAAATTCACAAATATCTTTCAACGTTTTAATATGTGTTTACAAACAGAAATAATGTTGGAGGAAAATTGTGATAGATATTGCTGATATTAAAGCTAAAGAGGACAACAATATGTAAAAATGATAAATGAAGAGCTGATTCATTCGGAGGTGGTGTGAGTGCAGACCTTCAGCCGGTTGATTATTATTCGATTGCCATGGAGACGATGGAGCGAATCATGCGGCTCCCTGGAGAGTCTCCATGGTATAGTCTCTAATTTCTGCATGGTGACAACAATGGCTGACTGTTTTTCAGTGGATTCAGTGGATCCGCTAAATCCAGAGGATCCGGTGAATCCAGTGGATCTGGTGAATCCAGTGGATCCGGTGAATCCAGTGGATCCGGTGAATCCAGTGGATCCGGTGAATCCAGTGGATCCGGTGAATCCAGTGGATCCGGTGAATCCAGTGGTGTCATTTCCATTTTGTTTGTATTTCCTCTAATTCATGTAAAGGTCTCTGAATTGCCTTG
>NW_026562566.1:215000-217500 GCF_027474105.1 Poeciliopsis prolifica | reverse complement strand
GGAGGTCCGGTCCTCACATGGTGGGTAAAGTAGGAACACAGGAAGTGATCATGAGGACCGACAGCTTTCCAACAGCTGTGCTCTTTATCTGTGGCTGCGAGGTCAGAGGTCATGTGTAAGAGAAGGGCCTAGTGTCGGGAACAAAGCAGGTGCTGATGGTTAGAATGCCAGCCAAGGGGTCAAAGCTCAAAGGTCACTTCCTGTACTTCTGCATCACTGAGTTCTTCTTCATCTTCTGCTTTTACTCTCATCCCGTCCGTCTTCACATCTCTGGTCCGGTTCAACCAGGCAGTCCGGCCCGGGTCGGGATTGGAAGCTTTTTCCAGAACCTTCTAACTGTGTTGCTGCCGGTCTCTCTTGCTGCAGTGTCCTACTTTATCGTTTCCTCCCTGCTGCTCCGACTCCGTTAAACAGGATTGTAGAAGTGTGTGTGCGTGTGTGTGTGTGTGTGTGTGTGTGTGTGTGTGTGTGTGTGTGTGTGTGTGTGTGTGTGTGTGTGTGTGTGTGTAACTCGTCAGCTCTAATTAAGCCGGGCTGCTTAACGAGCAGACAGCTAATTAAACTACACACTCGTCCTTCATCCCTTGTCTGACTTTCCCTTCTTACACCGTTTGTTCTCTTTCTTTCTATTGCATTTTTTTCTTCCTCAGTATTTTATTCTATTTTCTTTCTCTTTTTTTCCTTCCATTTATTTGTTGCCCATTTCTTCTTCCTCTTCCTCGATGGTGTTTTTCTGGGTCAGGGGGGAGGGGAGGATTTGGGTCTCATTTTAGTTGCTCCACATATTCCTGCTGTATTCAGCATCCCTCCTCCTGCAGTTCCTCCTGGTGATGATGATGATGATAGTGGTGATGATGATGATGATAGTGATGATGATGATGATGATGATGATAGTGGTGATGATGATGATGATGATGATGATAGTGATGATGATGATGATGATGATGATGATGATGGTGATGATGATAATGGTGATGATGATATTGGTGATGGAGATGATGATGTGATGGTGATGATGATTATGATGGTGGTGATGAAGATGATAGTGGTGCTGATGATGATGATGATGATAGTGGTGATGATGATGATGATGATGATAGTGGTGATGATGATGATGATAGTGATGATGATGATGATAGTGGTGCTGATGTTGATGATGATGGTGATGATGATATTGGTGATGATGATGATGTTGATGATGATGGTGATGATGATATTGGTGATGATGATGATGATGATAGTGGTGATGATGATGATATTGGTGATAGTGATGGTGATGATGGTGGTGATGATGATGATGTTGATGATGATGGTGATGATGATGATGATGATAGTGGTGATGATGATGATGATGATGGTGATGATGATATTGGTGATGGTGATGATGATGATGAAGATGATAGTGGTGATGATAGTGGTGATGGTGATGTGATGATGATGAT
Source organism: Poeciliopsis prolifica (assembly GCF_027474105.1). Classification (NCBI taxonomy): domain Eukaryota; kingdom Metazoa; phylum Chordata; class Actinopteri; order Cyprinodontiformes; family Poeciliidae; genus Poeciliopsis; species Poeciliopsis prolifica. Next base: position 216,058 of record NW_026562566.1, on the reverse strand, counting down.
GGTGATGATGATGATGATATTGGTGATGTGATGGTGATGATGATGGTGATGATGATATTGGTGATGGTGATGATGTTGATGATGATAGTGGTGATGGTGATGATGATGATGAAGATGATAGTGGTGATGATAGTGGTGATGAAGATGATGATGATGATTATAGTGGTGATGATGATGATGATGATAGTGGTGATGTGATGATGAAGATGATAGTGGTGATGAAGATGATGGTGATGATGATAGTGGTGATGATGATGATGTTGATGATGATGGTGATGATGATATTGGTGATGGTGATGATGAAGATGATAGTGGTGATGATGATGATGGTGATGATGATAGTGGTGATGATGATGATGTTGATGATGATGGTGATGATGATATTGGTGATGGTGATGATGATGATGATAGTGGTGATGATGATGATGGTGATGATGATAGTGGTGATGATGATGATGTTGATGATGATGGTGATGATGATATTGGTGATGGTGATGATGAAGATGATAGTGGTGATGAAGATGATGGTGATGATGAAGATGAAGTCGTCGGGCCGACTCTGGAACTGGATCCAGTCTTTATTTGAAGCTCTGTTGAAAGGTTCTGGTACCCAAAGAAACGGGTCTGTGGAGAATCTGGACCCAGTTCTGATCTGGTTCTGTTTCCTTCATCATGTGTTTTGTTGTTCGGTCGGGCTCACGGTTCTGCTCCTGTGTTTCAGATCCGAGTGGACGGCGTGCCGCCTCCGGCCCAGAACGCCTTGCTATACGAGACGGTGGCGGTGGCGGAGGGCCAGCCCATCCTGAGGGACATGGTGTTCAGTCCGGACCACCGCAGCATCTACCTGCTGAGCAACCGACAGGTAAGGCCCGGTTCTGATCCCCCAGAACCAATGGCCGGGTCCAGAGGTTCTGCTCGCTGTGACAAACCGGACCTTACAGCCATAACAGAGTCCATCCTGAATGCTATTGCTAGTTCTGGTTCTGTCTCCAGGTGACCAGGCTGCCGGTGGAGAGCTGCCAGCAGTACAGCAGCTGCTCCGACTGTCTGGGATCAGG